>NC_134484.1:310403647-310613647 GCF_040206685.1 Ascaphus truei | reverse complement strand
TCATGAGTGAGTTTCTTGTAGTAGGTGTTGTCTGTGAGTTGTCTGTTGCCTTCTTCTATGTACTGTATTTATTTGTGTTCATAAGCACCACTGCAACTCCATTTTCTGCTGGTTTGATGGTGATGTTGTGGTTGTTTCGCGGTTCCTTGATTGCAGATCTCTCCATGGGGGATAGGTTGTACATTGTTTTTTTCTGCTGTGCTGATGCTAGTGAGGAAACTCGCGATCTGAAGCTCTGTATGTAGCTGTCTAGTTTTATGTTGCATCCTGTATATATATACAAAAGTTATGTGAGTTAGGCGGCACTCCACCGCAATATACATGAATTGAATGAAACAACCTATGATGTGGTGCACGGGAACAGAGAGGGACCCCAAACCCCCTCAAAACAATAACCAATATTTACTGTATATAGTGGTTCCCAGCACTCAGTAAGAAAAAACAAACAAAAGCGTCAAATTTGCAATAGTAACGATATATTGAAAAAAATTATACAGATCCAGAGCCAACCCTAATAAGGGCCTAGAGGATACTTCTCATGGAACCAACAAGAAAACAATAAGTGAACAAATAGAAAGGGAGAGGGGGGTGGAGGGAAAACAAGGGGAACAATACAGAATGAAAAAACAAAGGGGGGAAGGGGGTAAAGACAACGTATATTAAACGTTAAGGTCAAGGTGATAATATGTAGGGGGGCAATGTTTCGGGGCCTGCAATGCCCCTTCTTCAGGCCCATTCCCATGGACTAGAATAGTCCATGGTACTTCCCTAAATAATAAACCTACACCCAAAGAACACCTTAGCTCCACCCTTGTGTAACAAAGTCAGAGTAACATCAATAAGACCTAAATGAACTAACACTAATACTATGTTAGCTTATGAAGATACTATCTTCTAACTGAGCAATATACTGCACATATAGACACTACACAGAAAATCATAGAGTGTCTGCAATATATCTGTGTGGGAAAGAATGGCAATACGAATCCTTTTTGTTGTGCTGCTCGTCAGTAAGTTTCCTGCACTCTCCGTGAGGGTCCCAGTGTATGTGCAGTGAATAATGCCAGTTTTTAAATGTCCCAGCTGATTGCAAAGAGGAGAGGAGGGAAACCCATCATCCAATCACTGCACAGATTTGCGCTAAGCAGGCAGAGTCCATGACATCCCAGATGTTGTCTTGGGTGCCCAAATGTAGAGCTGACAGCCTCCCTTGATGATCGGGGAAACAGTAATCTCCCAGCATGAGTTGTGACCTCCCACTGTCCAAGTGTGCCATTGACGTCATTGGAGTTGCGGGATGTGAACTCGCTCTGTGGAGCCGTGCAGGGCTATGCCTACTAATATACAGTAGATTGCACATGTTAATCACAAGGAGTACCACAGGTAAACAATAATAAAGAGCACACACAGTGTATCACTTCATGTGTCTAAGAGTCTAACAGTAACTGTACCATTGAAGAAACCCTGTGTGCTAATGTATACTACCAGAGACAGAAAATGCTGGTCATGTATTAATGAAGTAGAAATTATAAAGTTATAAAACCAATAAAATACAAGGCAAAAGTCTGAGGGTTGTAGACCTGAAGGCATCAGCATCCTGCATATTATCCAGAGGAAATGATGCCTGAGAAGATCAATGAGGATCCAGTGGGGCCAAACGTGTTGGTCATATGTGCAAGAGATAGTCAGTGTGCAGCACTGTGTTCAATTATATTCAGACAAAAAATCACAGCCTATCACTGAGATATGCAGGTAAGGAACACAATAAGGGCAACAGTAAGGGCAACATTGCCCTGTCCATCACCCAGATGCAATGGTATCTGAATCAATTTATGATAATGGTAAGTGCCAGAGGCTGTGGGATAGAGGTGAACAGTGACCAATAACATCAAAGATGGATCCCTGGCATGTAGCAGATTGCAAATGTTGAGTGGCTTGATTAGTGATTTGACCATGGACACATCCCTCATGAAATCAAGGGCAATCATGCAGCCATAGATATGTAGGATCTATAGAGGAGGATAACAGATGTTTTAACGCTGTTTTAACATATTTAGTGACCTTTATAACGATTGGTTTAGAATAGGGAGGACACATTATATTCTACATAGCAACTTATGTTAGACAAAGAAAATCAAATGTGTATAAAAGCCTGCTTGGGCCCTCCCTTGCAGAGTCGCTTGTTGACCCTCCTGTATGATCATTCAGTATACTATGTAATACATTATTCATTATCTACGAACCTGTATTTGTGAATTTGTAAACAGCGACAATTCCCACCAATGTCTTTCCTTTCCTGGTCATGGAGACCGGGCTTCAGGTCCTTAGTAGGCCCCATTAGTATGTTGGCTGCACCAAGAGTTCTCTACCTAACCTCTCGGGCTTGATTATAAACAATTGTTGGTCATACCCCATTTCACGCAGCTATAAGTATCTATGCAGGTATTGGAGAAAGAAAGTGTGTATCTGGGAGAAGAAACACACTACTCCCTGTCCACTCTATCCTAGAGGGAGGCAGGCAACACCTACAGAGACCCAATGCTTCCCCATCCAGTGAAAATCCAGCACCCTCCTCTGGATCTTGCTGACAAAATCAAGGTTTGGACGATGGCTATCAGCCGGTGGTACCGGTGACTTGCCACCAGCTGGTTTATTACTAAAGTCGTTTCCCTGAGGGAAAGCATTTTCAATACCCACGGCCTCAAATGAGCGTTTACCCATTCTTCAAGATCACTGAAGTTTTCTTTGGCCGGGCTCTACATTGCAGAGAGGGAAACTCCCAGATACTTGAGAGCATTGTTCCCCCACAAGATATTACAAAATGTGGGGAGAAAGGAGACATAATGTAAGTGACCTATCAAAGAAACTGTACACTTGGACCAATTGATCCGAGCTAAAGAAGCACTGTATAGACATCTTGGCACACTTATGCCCGCTTCAGATACACTAGGTCCTAGGCCACAAGGAGCACATCATCAGCATAGGCTGAAAGGGCTAACAGCATGTCAGTCTCCTTCAGCACCAGCCCTGTGAACCTCTTCCTCAGTAGGCAGAGCAAGGGTTCAATGGCCAGTGCATATAGTTGCCCGGGGGGCAGGGGGCATCCTTGATGTACACCCAGACAAATCACCAAAAGTGTTGGCTGGGACCAATTAATCTTCACCAGACACTCTGAAGACATGTACAGTATCTGGAGAAGGCCCACAAATTGTGGGCCAAAGCTGATGGTGTGCAGGGTCTGTTTGAGGTATAGAGATCCACCATGTCAAACGCCTTCTCCTAATCTGATAACAGGAAGGCAAGTGACGGACAAGTCCTCTGTGCATGATACTTGTGGTCCCAGACCATAAATATATTATCATGAATGGTCCAGCCCAGAAAAGACTGGTTGGAGTGAATCACCTCTACAGCACGGATTTGAGCCTCAGCAAGAGTGCTTTGGCTATGATCTTATAGTCCATGCTGAGCAGCGACCAGTTGCCAGTTAGAGATTTGGATGAGATCCCCCTTCTTTGGCAGCAGAGACTGTACTGTCCGCCGATATGAAAGGGGCATCACACCGGTCTCTAGGGCATTGGCCAAGACCTTAGTGAAATCAGGTTGCAGCGTCTCACAGAAAAACTGGAAAAACTCGACAGTCAATCTGTTTTGCCTGGTGCTTTTCCATGGCACATGAGATAAAAGACTTCAGAGAGCTCGGCCAGAGTCAATGGTAACTCAAGCCGCTCCCTTCCACCCTTGCTGACTATGGGAAGCCACTCCCATAAGACCTGCTTCCATTCGGCTGGGTGGACTCTGGAGAGAAAAGGTCTATGTAGAATCTTTGGGCTCTGTCACGGATGATCTCTGGGTTCATCGGAGGGGAAACGTCCTCTAAGCTGGTAACATATTTACAGTTTCCCCTCTTTTTCTCCAGTGCGTAGAAGAGGCACGAACCATTACCCAATTCCTGCAGGAACTTTATTCCCCTCCTCCAGTGACATGAGCTAGAGCATTGCCTATGTCTGCCATCAAAATGTGTCACAGCCATAGGGGATCTTGGCTGACCCCTGAGTCTATGAGGACAGCTGCATCCAGTGCAGTAGATTCACCAAAAGACAAGTTCAAGGCGACTATTTTTCAATTATTGAGAGGGGTAGTGGAAGGTACCCCAACATCCATGTCAAGGGAGAGGGCCTCATGCTGTATTGTACTCTGGCCCCCACCCCTGAAACCTGGGGTACCTCCCTTTCCCCTCCCACTCCTTACAGATCCCCTGACACAATGGGTTTTAAGCTTTCTCTTCCTGTTGGGCGATCCCCAAGGTAAAGCTGATACTGTCTCCCCAGTGGGAGTTTCCTCCTGCTCTCCTGCACCGTGTGTGGTGCTTATATTGGGGGGTAGGGTGTGCTTGGGGGGAGACAGCAATAAAAGAGCGTGGCTGTACCAGGATGCTCTTTTTCTTTCTTTTTCTTTTCTCCCAATTTTTTAAAGGGAATCCAGAAGTTGCTGCCAGTGTAAGGGCCGTGACCTCTTGTTTCTGGAGACCAGGCATTTTCTCCGTTTTACCTGGATCATTCATTGAGATAAACCAAGAAGTAAAACAAAATGTCATTTATTTCATTGAAACAGACGTACACACCGTAGATTACAATAATACAGAGGAAAACACACTTGCTGGGGGTCTGGGCTACAAAACTATCCTTTCCTAGTCGAACTAGAAAAGTTCTAAGTCCTTCTTTGGTGTCAGGGATAGAATTTCTAAGTCCTTCTTTGGTGTCAGGGATAGAATTTAAAATGTAGACATGCTATTCTCACTAGCCATATCCTTGCAACCATGCAAAACCTGACTTTACATTTTTATACAAAATAAAACTTGCTGCTTTATCTTATAGCTGGAGCACCCCTGAACCCCTATACAAGGTTCAGGGTGACTTGTGCATGACCTGGGCACCCTCCTCTATACTAGGGACCCCTGTACCATTCTGGGGATACCTTAATCCCCATGCCCCTTTTACCTTTCTGGTCTGTGCTGAAACACGGACTCCTGGCGGTGAGCTGCACAAACGTTTTCAGGGTAGGATTTGGACTGGAGCATTGTGCTTCAATGTATCCAAGAATTGTACCTGATTCCCGGCTAAATTTTTGGGGTATCCAGTAACTCTGGAACCCCGCTACATAGCCACAATCTGCAAATAGTTTTTCTGCAAAACCCACACTGAACCTCATAGCCTAGCAATCTCTGCTTGCTGGCCCTCCTGGAAAGGCAAAAACATAACAATTCTTTATTGTCGCATATTTTACATACAGGCACAGTAGTACATACACGACAGTCAGGTCCAAGAGCTGACACTCGAGGACCAAACACATGGATCAGGGGCAACCAAGAGGACTTGACCTTTATTATTGAGCCTGGTTACCCCTTCATCGTCACACTTCTCCTATGGCCTCAGAGTGGACCTGGGCTCAGCGTGACAGAGTGTTTTGGCAGAGGGAGGGGTGGGTGCAGGATCTGGGGTAGATCTTATATCATCCTTGCAGCAGCTCCTGTGAGCATGCCACAGTTCCTTGCACAGATCACCTAACCTCCTCCATGTCATAGTACACCCTATATACAATGCATTATAGGGGACCCCAAAGGACCCCTCCACGACCATGGGCTCCTTGGCAGCAACAGTTGCACCTGCCACCTAAATGAGAGCACGTGCATATCACAGGACACCAGTACTTTTACCTTCCAGGAACAAGTCACTAGACAGGACAACATTGTTGAATAAAATGGGATTTATTCAAGCAAGCCCGCAAACATTCAAAAAATGCACAAATACATGGGAATACATATCAACTGGATCTCTGGGGGGTAGACACTAGATTAAACCAGGTGCAGAGCGCCTGCTTCAGGTAGGCTTTTGCTGTCCGCTCCAGGTCCAGGAACAAATGGTACTCTTTTTGGGATATTCTTTGATAAAGCGCGGACATCCGTGCGAAACGCATAAGAGTGAGTTTTTGTTGCTGTATGTGCCATTAAAGCTTTTGCATTTACCTGAGTAGTCCCGGTCTGCTGTCTTCACTGCAAGGAAGTTGCACCGCCTCACCTTTCTGTCTCTTTTTGGGAGAGCCTCTGTGCTGTCCCGCTTGTTTCAGCGCCTGCGTCCAATTCAGCGTCCAATTCTCAGTACTTGGTCCCAAGGACTTGGACGTGAGAACTTGCTCCCAGCACTTATCCTCCACTTGGACGGGCTTCTCCGGCACCTCTATGCCGAGCACTCACCGGTCGCGTCCCTGGATGCGACTGTAGAACTTGTCTTCAGCAAGGATATGCTTTCCTGGCACCTCCGTGCTGAGTGCTTTGCAACAAGCCCTAGGATGCTCTGGTTCTCTGATCGGCCAATCCCCTTACATAGACCTAGCTGTCCTATGATTAACACGGTAGAGAGACTGGTGACCAATAAGAGCATGGGATTGTACAGAGAAGCCAAAAACGAACCGGAAGCTCGCCTGGCTGTAACCAATCAAAGGAGGTGCGTGCTTAGGCTCAGGTTGCCGGCAAGGCGGGGAATATGAACTGTCCAATGGAAATCCTGCATACGAGCTTCATCTCTGCAATGGCTTTCCCTGGCCAGCCCATTATCACCTGCTGGGTAGGTTCCAGAGTCTGGCTACAACAAAGGGTCTAACCCATTGAGAGCCCATCCACAGATCTGTTCCTTTGCTCTTCCCAGCCTGCCAGATTGTTTGGCCTAGCCCATCCATCCCTTTGATTCACCATTGCCTTGCAGGCACCTTGGCTAATCTTATTACCGGGCTGCCTTCATAGCAATGCATACAAATACAGTGTATTACAAAATGAGAACTTGGGCTCTAAAACTTGGAGTCTATGGGGGCTATGCACTAAGCTCAATGGCTTTGCGTTCTGATTTTCCAAAAAAGCAGGTTCGTTAAAAAGTGAAGCCGGGGACGCGATGCGCTAACGCATTGAGGCCATTTTTTAACGTACCTGCTCAAAATAGCTCAAAACAGCCACAGCGTACGGTTTGCTTTTTTTCCCCCTTCTAGCATACTGAACCTCTCCGTTCGCTACCTGATAGAAAAAAAAGCCACCTGTAACATTTGCATGGAGATTTGATATCTCCATGCAAGACTGTTACAGGCGATCCTACACTAAATAAATACATTTTAATTATTGTGTACATGAGCAGGGGGTCTCCCGAGCTGAACCGCATTGGTTTCAGGTCTGAGGACCCCTTACTTCTGGAGTTACAGGCCCTGTTATGGGGTGCCGGTATCCACTGTAATTTTAAAGCTTCCGCGTCACGTGACTGGGAAATGTACATTCAGCAGGGGACACCGGCGCCCCATAAAGGGGCCTGTAACTCCTGAAGAAGGGGGTCCCCGGACCTGAAACCAATGCTGTTCAGCTCCGAAGACCCCATGCTCATTGACAGTATTATTAAAGCAAACGTAATCATTAATTTTTATATGTGTTCATTTACACGCTTAGGCAATGATGGTCCCCTGAGGTTCATGTCTGTCCCCTTATTTTTCTGGGGTATATGTGGGAGACACCATGGAAGGAGTGAATCCATGTAATATCATTTTCTTGTCAATTACAGTGTGTCATTATTTTTGGGTTGGGACATGGCAGTGTACTGGTTAAATTCTGAAATGCTGACGTCGTCAATTTAGGCAATCACATGAAAACAATAGTAATCACACTTGTGGCCAACTATTTGGGAGGGATACCCTATATAAAGCGTCCATTTTGTTTATTTAGTGTGGGTGTTGTTGTGAGGAGAGATAGAGTCGAGTTGGTGGTAGTAGTTGGAGAGAGTTGGAGAGAGTTGGTGATTTGTTGGCGAATATTGAGTGAGTTGTCTTGTGTTATTATATTTTGTTTATCTACTTTTTTGTATTGTTAGTGTGATTGAACTTTGTTAGTGTGTCATTTTTCTTTATATTTGTTTCTTGTGAGTGAGTCAAATAGAGAGGATGAGTGGATGTGGGAGTGGACGTGGGAGTGGACGTGGGAGTGGACGGGGGAGTGGTGTGGTGGCTGGTGGGAGTGGGGGTGTGGTGGAGCGTGGGAGTGGGGGTGCGGTGGAGTGTGGGAGTGGGGGTGCGGTGGAGCGTGGGAGTGGGGGTGCGGTGGAGCATTGGAGTAGGGGTGCGGTGGCTGGTGGGGGAGTGTTGGAGCATGGGAGTGGGGGTGCGGTGGCTGGTGGTGGAGTGTTGGAGCGTGGGAGTGGGGGAGTGTTGGAGCATGGGAGTGGGGGTACGGTGGCTGGTGGGAGTGGAGTGAGACATCGTGCCAGGGCAGGTACGTCCCGTGATGACACTCCAGGTGGTGGAGTGCAGATGGATGAGGGTAGCGGGACTACTGGACTGGGAGAGAGGGACACTGTTCACAATACAAACAGTGATGATGATGATGATGATGATGATGATGATGATGATGATGATGATGATGATGATGATGATGATGATGATGATGATGATGATGATGATGATGATGATGATGATGATGATGATGAAAGCCAGGCGCGACCGGAGGGCCTAAGAAAACCCCGCTTTACACAGCGCGAAAATAACATCCTGGTTGAAAGTGTCATGGATTCCTCTGAGCAACTCTATGGATCATTAGCATGTAAGTTTTGTATTTTAATTATTCTAGAACAATATATACATTAGGTTGTATATGCCGCATTCTCATGTATTAACTATATTTCACATGTGTAAGTTGTGGGGTGCTGTGGAACAATGAAGGGACCTCTAATCTGTCTTAAGTACATATAGAACATAAAAAGTGTTGTCCGCACTAATAAAGAATACTAAACAATCAATGATACTTTAAATGATGAATGACTGAATCAAAGTGAGGGTCATTCATTGTCAATGTGCCTACAAAATTTCATCACATACAATTAACTGAAGGGTGAGGGATGGTGAGGGAAGGGTTAAAATTGTCATTATGAAAAATTATGTGATATGATAAACACATCCCTAAGAGGGAAGGAAAGGTTTAGATGAGAAGCAGGGGAACGCGACGTTTCGTGCTCACTTACCCCTTTTACAGGCCCATTATCATAGTCAGCAAAAAGTGGGACTATGTTACTTACCCACTCCCTCACACTAATTTCATCACATTGTTAACATAAATGGTATTAAGATGCCATTACTGTTTATTCAAGACATGCCTAACGTTACATACAGTTGTTAAACATGTACTGTATGCTGTAACGGAGGTGTGCAGCTGATTGTTCACATGTAATTTGTCAGGAATGCGCGCATGACCTACACTAATAGGTGTCTGTAATTAGAGGGACATGTTATAATTGTTACAATATTAACATACAGTTTGATTTAAATACTGAAATTGATATGAACACTGCTACATATACACAGGTAAAACCAAGACCAGTGTGAAGTCAAAATTGTGAGGCCAGATAGGCCGAGCTGTCTCATCACTGGTGTCTTTCCAAGGACATCAGAGACGTGTAAAAAAAGATTTGGTGACATAAAATATAGGCTCAAGAATAAGATGTCACAGGCCAGACGCATCACAAGTGGGACAGGAGGTGGACCTCCAGCATCACTGAAGTTACAGTCTTACGGGGAAAAGATGTTATCAATAATGACTCCCCGCCCTATATTTGGAATTGAAGGGAACAGAGATATTGGGCCATCTCTTTCACATTCGACACCAGCTGAGTCGTATGCTATGAGATGAATATTTACTTAAGAAATGCAAGCATTTAAAAATAAAACTACAATAATCTTTTTAGATGTGAAACTGAAATGTCAACATTACACATGTCCTTATTCATTTATGTCAAATATGCTTTTTATGTAAAGCTGCAGTTCAATAATTATCCTGCATGTGTGTTTTTGGATAGCAATCACTAGTGTACTGACCATAAATACTTGTAGCATGTTCAGTTTTAACTACTTGTAAATAACAATTGTATTTGATTTGAACAAGCATGCTTGTTCCTCTTGTTCATGTATGAACCATTCACATTAAGCATATTTAAAGATGTCGTCAAACTCCGCACATCAATACAAGGACAACTATAATTTCGCAACCTATGCAGTTGTGTATTTAATTAGAGATTGCACACAAACTATTGCCGTTATAAAATTTACATACCAAAAACATAAACCGGACATTGAACTGCAGTTTTAACTGATGCACATCTCCAAATTTTCTACAAAACATATGTGCATTTACATAGTATTTTCAGCCAAATAAAGAGGAGCACAAAATTACTTAGTCATTATGTTGAATTTAAAATGTTGTTATTTATTATATAGTGATTGCTGAGGACATGGATTCTGATGTGCCTGCATCACCACAACAACCTGTCTGAATTGAGGATGAGATGACAGTAGATCCCACACATATTAGTGTCCCAGATGTGTATGATTCCGGACCTGATTTGCTTGGATTCCAGGTTACCCAACCAAGTCCTGAAAGTGATGACAATGGGGAGATCCAACCGGGCCAGGGAGACCAGGTTTGTGCTGAAGCATTATCAACTGTAACCAGCCTAGAGGCCAGGTTTATCAAAAACCAGCAAGATCAGTGACACATACACTCTCAAACACATGAGATAATATATGAAGAAATGAAACATATGAGCAATATAATGACAAGACAACAGGACACACTGGACAAAATGGCAAATAGCCTCTCTGTAATAGCCACATGTATGGGTCAATTTGTGGCACATGTCCAGGCACAGCCTCTGCCATAGGTACAATTACAGCCACAAACCCAGCCACACGCACAATCGGATATACACATACTATCCGATCTGGAGCTATTATCAGATATAGATCTAATATCAGAGCCAGAGAGGCAAATAGCTCCAGAGAGGCAAATACAGGCAGAGATCCAAAGTGAGGCAGAGATCCAAAGTGAGGCAGAGATCCAAAGTGAGCCAGAGATCCAAAGTGAGGCAGAGATCCAAAGTGAGGCAGAGATCCAAAGTGAGGAGAGATCCAAAGTGAGACAGAGATCCAAAGTGAGGCAGAGATCCAAAGTGAGGCAGAGATCTAAAGTGAGGCAGAGATCCAAAGTGAGGCAGAGATCCAAAGTGAGGCAGAGATCCAAAGTGAGCCAGAGATCCAAAGTGAGCCAGAGAGGCAAAGTGAGCCAGAGAGGCAAAGTGAGCCAGAGAAGCAAAGTGAGCCAGAGAGGCAAAGTGAGCCAGAGAGGCAAAGTGAGCCAGAGAGGCAAATCAAGATAGACACACAGCCAATGCTACATCAGGATCATAATGCACCAGATCCTATGTCCCAGGCTCTTCCCCTGGCCCAAATACTAGCACTGGCACTGGCACAACCATTGGCAGTGGCTCAAACACTGTCCCAACCCCCGGCACTGGCTCAACCACTGGCACAACCCCCGGCACTGGCTCAACCACTGGCACAACCCCCGGCACTGGCTCAAACACTGGCACAAACCCCGGCACTGGCTCAACCACTGGCACTGGTTCAACCAGCATCCCAAGCCCCGGCACTGGCTCAACCAGTGCTCCAACCCCCGGCACTGGCTCAACCACTGTCCCAACCCCCGGCACTGGCTCAACCAGTGTCCAAACCCCCGGCACTGGCTCAACCAGTGTCCCAACCCCCGGCACTGGCTCAACCAGTGTCCCAACCCCCGGCACTGGCTCAACCAGTGTCCCAACCCCCGGCACTGGCTCAACCAATGTCCCAACCCCCGGCACTGGCTCAACCAGTGTCCCAACCCCCGGCACTGGCTCAACCACTGGCACAAGCCCAGGCACTGGGCCAGCATAAAACGGCAAGAAGAAGGCAACGCTCAAGTCACCATGGACGTGATTCCACACCAACGCCTCCCACACGTTCATCACAAAGACTATCCCCCCCAAAAAATAAAAGGTCTTATTATTGTTCCCGTAAGTCTTCATATTCAATTATTAGCATTCATTAAGGTTCAGCAAACATACTTAACAATGTGCAATAATCAAGTGTGTATGTAACACAAGTAAGGTGCATACATGTGAACGAAACAGCATATGATTTTGCATGTGTGAATAATGTATGTCATATCTATCTATATTTTATACCGTCTTAATTGTGAAAAATTAACATTATAAATATTTGTTCATTTGAACATGTTATTTCACCAAACAATTCTATCCAAAGTGTGTTTCAGAGCTTGGCTACTGAATCATGTATAATATGCAAGTACACATTTCATAAGATACAGAACACCTGTATGTGGGAGAAGAATACATGGACACTTCTTCCTTTGTATAATGACCTTGTACTGTGTTGTGCAAATAATGCAAGTTTGGATACTTTGTAAGAACCTTGAATTAAGGAATAGTTTTGGTTACTGTACTCCATTCCATTAAAATACATGCAGTTTGAGATGTGTTCTATGGAAAAGCCTCCGCTTTCTTACGCAATGCTAATATGTAGTGCCATTGAAAATGAAAGGAACAAAAATGCTACGGTCTCACAGATCTATCAATATCTTACGGATAACTACCATTATTATCAAAATCATCCTCAACCTACGGTATGGAAAAGTTCAATCCGACGCACTTTATCAACCAATGCTTTTTTTATTCGAAACCCACCATCTGGCGCAAACAGCGGTGGCTGTTGGTCATTTCATGAATCCGGTATGCGTATGTCTGCAAATGGAAATAAAAAAAGACAGACAATTGTCGGACTCGACTACCATGATATAGGTGCCTGCAGCGGTGCCTTAAATGTTCAGCAGAATCTCTTTTTTCAACCTGAGTTGGACTACCAATACGAGAACCATAACGGAGCAACATATAACGATAACATGCAGAATACCGAGTTTGCTCAAACAGATGAAACTACACAAAGTTACTATGTATATCCGCCTCCGTACATTGTACAAGATGCAAACAGTTATCGAGTAAGTTACAACCCTGCACAGCTGAACCCACAGAACAACAAATTGATGGACAGAACAACGAATTGTTGAACTACAGCGGCTACATTGCAAACCAAACTTCTATGGCTGCCCCGAATATGAATGCAATATAATGCAGGTAACTATATTGTAAAGACTTTATAATCTGTGTGAATCTTTTCTTCCCGAATGACACGCATATACGTTGCATTCATTGCACATGCGCGTACCATACGGGGAAAAAAGTTTTTGTTTGTGTAAATTAACGTGTCTCTTTTACCTTTTTGGCTGCTTCTGATCATATTACAGAGATCGCGCTGTGAAGATCACAATATGCCGGAACACAGTTCTGTAAGAAGGTAAGATCTATTTACTGATATACGTGGCAATATTTTGAACCGTGCTGTGCAATGGCGGTTGAAATCAGAGATATTCGTGCGCAGTGCATGTTTTTGTGGCTTATATTGTGATTTAAGTTATATTAGGCTGAGTGCAATACCGGGATGTCTTTTATGATCACCTCTGGATCATTTTGAAAAAAATATATATCCCCACTTCCCATGCACCGCCACCCCATATATTAGTGAACACTTAGGTAGAGCTGGTATGACCCCCCTTCTTATGTATATATATTCGTGTGCAGCCCTTAAATGACAGTCGAGTACGTGTACGCCCCTTTGTGAAACTAAAATAATTGTAAACATAACAAAATAATTAGATATGCAGAAATGCAGTACATATCTTAATTAGTGTAGTTTACATATGGCTACATAATGTTATGTGCCTGATGAATATTGGTTACTCTGTTGTAGAAATGGCAAGCAAAGCAGCATGTTACATGTCATTATGTCACATTATGCAGTCTATTTACTGTTGTTTATCATTGTGTATGTAACATGTTTGTGGTACTAGCATGTCAACAAACGAAACCTTAGGAAATACAGCCAGTCCTCTGTTATCCGACACAATGCGTAGGTCCAAATGGAGTTGTAAAGCTAAACGTCTTAAAGCGAAACACACTTTCTCATAGCAACACTGTTAAAAGTAACGGTTGCGGTTTTTTTTGGCTTAATAATTTTGTATATACTCCTAATATTGTACCAGGATAATAAAAGATGAAACACATACACATTATATCGTGTGTGTGTAAAGAAATATATATTAGTGTGTGTAAATAAATGATTATTGACAAATCTTCTTGTTATGCAGTAAGCATTTTGTGGTTAGATATAACATTAATGTTGTTAACGAAATGATTGACGTTTAGTACATAGGTACATTATGCCAACCGTGTGTTTAGATGCATCATTAAGTAACTATGTAACCGATATATTAGTTACATTAATATTATATATCTACTTCTTTCACAGATGTTCACAGGTCCGTTCAAGACAGAAGATAATGTGAATGCATGTATCCAAAGACCGAGCAACTGAGAGCTTTTCCATTATGGCCACATGCCAAAGACATCACATGGCCAGTCATGCTATGATACCTCAAACTGAACATGCACACTTTTATATATCGTAGTTAATCATAGATTATCGCTTTAAAAAAAAAAACATTAAATAGATAATGTAGGCTTTTTGATACTAACTTTAAATGTGTGTTAACATTCCAATAAACTTTGACATCTTTTGTTAGTGCTCCATTTTTATCAATGGGACGCAGATTACAGTGACATCATTCAAGTATAAAAAACAAATTGTATATGTTGCCTGAAGAAACACACATGTACTTGTGTTTAAAATGTATTGTTAAAAGTTTTACTTGAACTATTGTAGGAAACATTTACATAAAATATGAATCTGGAAATGTGGGGTTTTAAATTAAACATTAATAATGATAGGAATACATGGCAGCTTAATGATAGAAGAGATCAACATCTCATCTGCTTATACTCATGCAGACACTAATTATGTATGTAGTCATACTTACATACGTGACAATCATAATATGAAGTAAGGAATGTGAAGCATAACAATTCTGTAAACCTTTAATAACACCATTAATTATTTCTAAGTTGATCATGATGTTGAAAGTATGAGCCAAAATACATATATAATCATTTACAGTAGTTCAGTTGTAAGATAAGGGAAAGGAGATGGGTGCTCCAAAGTCAGTGGGAATTCCAAAAACATCCAATATAAATCTTCTTTTGTAATAATCAGAACTGGTAAACGGACTCAGACATGGAGTGGGTTAACTGTGATATGTGAGTGAAATAAACACATAAGTCTCCTGAAGTGGACCAACCTTTGCACCTACAAAGTACTCAAGTGGCCCCTCATTGGAGACAAACAGTGCTAAATATACTCAGCTATGATAATCACATAATATAAATAAAGAACTCTTACCCACTCCATCTGTAGAGCCGAACCCGTTATGGTCCTTTCCAGAGGTGTGCAAATCCAAATGTAACAGTCCAGTGAGAAGAAAAGCAAAAAAATGCATTGCCTGGAAGCTAGGTGGTGTTAAAATAAAAGTCTATTTATTCAGTGTATCTTCACAAACAACATACCTCCAAGGGGTGAAAACGATTTGAGAAGATACACTGAATAAATAGACTTTTATTTTAAAACCACCTAGCTCCCTGGCAGTGCATTTTTTTGCTTTTCTTCTCACCAGTTGTAAGATAACACTATGCAGATTATTGAATACAGCATTTGTTTTTCACTTAATACACAATATTCTGCATGTAACGATGCACACATTGTATAGTTGGTTTGAAAGAAGATTAATACAAGAATAGAGGTGTTAAAAATAAACATACCGTAGGCAGCCGAAGTTCTGATCATTCCTTAGAAAATTTGCAGTTCGTTGGAGAGAGCAGCATCCTAAGATTATACACACAATGCAATGTTACACACACAACGAGATGGTGACAGATGATATGATATGTATTGTTAAAACTTACATGTGAAAAAATGAGCAATTAAGGACCTGCGAGTCTCCACCCCACTGGCTGTATGGTCCCTAACCCCTGCAGGAGGCAAGAGAGGATCCTCCTCTAAATCATCACGAATGTTGCCTTGAAGATTGTGACGTAGTGCTATGTTGTGCAGAATGCAACAACAAATAACCTTGTCACCAACCTTCGCTGGTGAATACTGTAGCGCACCACCAGATCTATCAAGACACCTAAAACGACTTTTCAACACTCCAAATGTCCTCTCGATCACCGAGTGTGTGGATATGTGTGCGGCATTATATCGTTCCTCTGCAGGGGTTTGAGTATTACCCAGTGGGGTCAGAAGCCAAGGGCAGCTACCATATCCTTAGTCGCCTATAAGAGAGTCAAATGACATAAAGGTTAAAAGACGTAAGTAAATTCCAAACATTGTGTATTGCCTTTTCATAATACATGACAGTGAATAATATAGAACACATGCCCTAACAATGAAATCCTAATCTACCATTACTATGCATGACATGGATTACATATAGAAGTTAACAACAATGAATGATTTGATGTTAATTAGAATCTTAGCAACACACAATGAAACATTAATCTGGACATTAAATGTAGTTGTAAGTGCAGTTTATGTAACATTGACTGACCCAGTAGCCAACCTTCCTCAAATTCCCCCGCATCAAATTTGCGAAACACTAACGAGTTTTTTAAAATATGTGAATCATGGCAGGCACCTGGGAAGTGAGCTACCACACTCAGAATTTTCATGTATGCGTCACATACGACCTGCACATTGAGCGAGTGGTAATTTTTCCTGTTCCGAAAATCCCTCTCCTCTTCACGTAGCGGGGTCAGCACAACATGTGTGCAATCTATAGCACCCATCACATTGGGTAGCCCAGCTACATTATAAAATGCAGTCTTCAGTGCCTGCCACTCTGTTTGCTCACTAGGAAAATGTATATAATCACTAGCGTGTCGAGTCAGTGCACACAGAAACTGGCTAAAGGTCCGCGAGAATGCCGACTACGAGACCCCGCCTACTATGCCCACAGTTGTCTGAAATGAGCCCAAAGCAAGAAAATGTAAGGAGCTCAGCATTTTAACAAGGCCAGGCACTGCATGACTCCTGTCTGTTGTTGGCTCTAAATCTTCTCTTAAAACTTCATACAGTTCCAAGATAGCCGCTGAGTTCAATCTGTAACGCCTGATAATTTCTTCCTCCGTCAAGCCCTCTAGGGAGGTTCTTTGTCTAAAATTGCGGGGGGCTATATGTCTCACAACACGGATCTCCCTTGCTTCCCTCTCTCTCCTCTCTCTCCTCTCTCTCCTCTCTCTCCTCTCTCTCCTCTCTCTCCTCTCTCTCCTCTCTCTCCTCTCTCTCATCTCCAACATAATATCCCTCCTCCTTATCGCACAAAAAATCAGAAAAGCACAATCTGGTGGCGGTTCCATGTCGTAAGTGCCTTCTTCTATCCTTTAAATAGGCAGACTAATTAGTCAAATGATTATAAATGATGGCACGTGTGTTGGTTAGTATTGTGAACATATTCATTTACTAATTGTACAATTCATTGTAATGTGATTTTAATGTGTTACACACATAATGAAATGTGATGTCATCATCAATTACGCACCATTCGAAAATAAACAATGTAAGCAATGCTGCGACACAATATTACTCATTGACACAAAATAATAACTCTATTATTACATTTCTCACAAACATGTTGAGTCATGAACGTAATACATCTCTATAAATAATGTTTTGTTACTTTAAAACTGTGTCAGAAGGGTGGATTATTGGCAATATGTTTGTTTGGTGATGACGGGAGTATTGCCCTTTAAATTAACCCCCTGTTGACGTTTGATGGAACACTATAAAGTTTACAAGATATATGTAATTACATTGATATACAAATACAAGGAAACATGTGGTGACCTTCAATATAAATTGTTGACTATCATGTCCGGTGGATACAGATATATTCACACCAACATCCGTGGACGCCCAGACAGCTTGGAGGACCACCCATGTACCCCTCAGAGTAAATGTTGTTTCTTTCTCCATCTGAATGTATGTTAAACAGTGAAAGACAGAATTATGCATATGAGGATAATATTATTTTATTGCACTATAATACTGTACTGTATGTGTTATGTGTTTGTATTAATTGGTATGGTTAGTTGTCATTGGGTCTGGCACACGATTGGTCACGCATGCAAAAGGGGAACCACGAACACTCTCGGACCCCCCAACACACCCAGGACACGCGCGGGGATAACCGCGCAACCCCTGGCCCCCGGGCTCCCTCGGGGCCCCCGTGGGGTCAGCCGGGTACCCCCACCTACGGGCCCCCACGGGGTCAGCCGGGGACACCCGCGCGACCCCTGGGCTCCCTTGGGGACCCCCCGGGGTCAGCCGGGGACACCCGCCGGCCTGCAGTATGGGTTTTGCGCATGCAAAAAAAAAAAGCCAGATTTTTTTCTAATTCCAGATTTCTTTGCGTCTACTCTGACCTGATATGGATATATGGATATACACTCTCAATACTCTCCACCCATACGGAATGAACACCGATTGGGAGCTAAAACACTTCCTTTGAACTGGGTGTTGGAAGAGTGGAGAGAGTGTATTCCAATCCATCTCACATATCCATATCCTTTTTGATTATATACTTTTAATCATCAAACCTCTCTTATGACCGGTATAGGTGTTATCTTTAATATAAAATATACATTTTCATCTACTATTGATATCTACGTATTAATTATTATTCATTATAAGTTGAATTATTATAAGCATTATTATTACAGATTTATTTGTTAGTTTATTATTTTCATTATTATGTTTTTCTATATACATAATACAATTTTTTCTTTATTTGATACTAGATTTATTCACTCTTATTCTTTCAAGTTCCATATGTGTTATTCTCAATTATTTTATTTTTGATCATGCTTTATATCACATTGTTCGTTGTTTTTAAAAAATGTTTGTGTTATGTGTTCTAATATTACTTGTGTTTTATACTATTTGTTTCACGCAGACACACTAAATAGGTTTTTACTCAAAGACTGTCAGCTCATTAGTCTGATTGAGGTCTACAGGTTCTGATTAAGAATATCCAATCACATTGGGTTAGTACCTATTTAAGGAGTCTGTGTGATAAGGGCTCATTACTCTTTGATAAAGTCCCGGACAGGGACGAAACGCGTCAGAGTTCCCCTTCTGTGATGTACAGCATGTTCTATTAAATCTGATTTTATCTTTATTAATCCTTTGGCTGGACTCCAATTGCTGTGACTGCCTCTACTCTACTTTTTACCTGAGAGAGGACAGAGTTGGAACAGGATAGCATACATTTGTTGTGAAAGAAATCTGTGAGAGCGTGAGATGTCCTCCAGAGGCATTCAGAGGAACGAGTGGAGGAACGCAGCATGCGTGTGTGGTAATTTAACCAGGGTCTGGGGTTAGAAAGGCGAAAACGGCAGAGAGAAAGCAGGGCATGTAAATCAAAAGAGGAGGATACGGCAGAGTTGTAGTTCCTTACCAGGATGTCAGGGTCTGTAGCAGAACTGAGAGAGGAGAGGGAGGAGCGTAAAGTGGAATAAAAGGCTGGCAGGTTTCTGCAGAAACGAGGGGTAGATGAAGATGGAGAAGGGGAGAAGCGAGAGAGAGAAAATGAGATGAGTCGATTGTCAGAGAGAGGAAAGGGGGAAATGGAGAAATCAGAGAAAACCAGATCTATTTAGTGGCCATTCTTGTGGGTGCTGGCTGCAGTCCACTGTTTAAGGCCAAAAGAAGAGGTTAGAGAGAGAAAGCGGGAAGCCCAAGGGAGAGAGGGTAGTTAATGTGGCAGTTGAAGTCCCCAAGGAGAAGAACAGGGGAGTCTGAGGAGAGAAAGAAAGAGAGCAAGAAAGAGAGCCAAGATTCAAAGTGAGAGAGAAAGGTAGAAGGGGGATGAGTTGAAGTAGGTGGGCGAAAGATGGACACCATGTGGACAGGGAGTGGAGAGAAGATCTGGACAGTGTGAACCTCAAGGGAGGGAAAAGCAAGAGAGGGAGGAGTAGGAAGAGTTCGGAAACGGAAGATATAGGAGAGCAGGAGCCGCACGCCTACACTCCTGCCATCAGGGTGCAGAGTGTGGGAGAAAGAAAGGCCACCATAAGAGAGGGCAGCTTCCAGAACTGAGTCTGACTGAGTGAGACAGATCTCAGTTATTGCAAATAGGAGCAGAGAGTGAGAGAAAAATAAGTCATGTAAAGAGTGGAACTTGTTAGAGAAGGAGCGAGCATTCCAAAGGGCACAGGAGAAAGGGAGAGGGGCGGGAGGGTGGCCGGTAATGGGTATGAGGTTGGAGGGGTTTAGACAAGAAGGAGTAGATTTTGCATTTGGCAGGTGAGGATGAGAGCATGTAGAAATAAGTCAGGGACCAGAATTGGGAGAGATATCCCCAGAAGCAATGAGGAGAAGCATGGATAGAAAGAGAATGTGTGAGGATGATTTGTAGGGGCGTGTTTTAGAGGAGTGAATAATTGTGTAGTGACAGAATGCACAGGTAAGAAAGAAGTTCATGTGAACTGAGAAGTGGCGAAGAAAGGAGAGATGGAGATATACGAATAGATTTGGAGACATGAGGCTGGTAGAAAGCAGTGCATAATTTGAGAAGAAGTGAGGCCATAGCAAATATAAATAGTAAAGGCAGCACAAGTGCTGAGGTCCAGTCTGGGATAGATAATATTCTCCTTTCCAGTGTAGATCAAATCCAGGAATCAGGGCCATTAGGTGTTGTCCAGTTGTTACAGTATTGAATGCGCGCTGGCCGTCAGAAGCTAACGGGCTGTTGTGCTGAACACGATGCACTAAGCCACGTAAACAGGCACTTTGCGCTCTAAAACTGACTTTTTTCAGGACATTTTTCTAAGTCCAACTTTGCTCGTTCGTTAACCAGTTTGCGTTAAATTCTGCCCTTAAGCGGGATGCACTAAGCAACGCAACCTTAGCTTACGCAAAAGTTGCGTTCAACAGAACATGTCAGCTCAAGGTAGACGCAAAAAAAGCTGGACTTTGAAAAATTTCTTGCTTTACATTTTTGCATGCGCAACACCCATACAACAGGCCGGCGGGTGTCCCCGGCTGACCCAGCGGCTTCGGCTGCAGCTGGACTCGGAGGGCCACTGCTGGGGGACGTGTAGGGCTTCCGGCCACCTCTTCCTTCCCTCCCTCCTTCTTCCCTCTCTCCCGATGGTGCGCGCAGCGGCCATTTTTAAAAAAAATTAGCGCGATACCAGTTCTAGTGCGGTCGGATCGGGTAGCCCCCGAGGACTATAATGTGGTTGAGCTGTATTCATTTTGAGTTGGTTTAGGAATTAATTGGTTACATTGGTTAATGGTTTAATTAAATCATTGTTGATGTTGTTACTGCTTGTATTCATTGGTTTAGCTGGCTACTGTTTTTATTTACTTTATTTAGGCATGCTAATGCAGTGTTTAATAATGGGCAAATAATCTATTATCCATATCTGGATAATAGTAATTTTGCACATTATTATACTGTATGTGTTAGGGCGGAGGGGGGTGGGGGTGGGGGGTCGTGTATTGATGTTTGTTAAATCTTTTTTTAATATACATGTGTTTCATAGTGTAGATGTGCAAGGGGTCTCCGGAGCTGAACAGCATTGGTTTCAGGTCCGAGGATCCCCTACTTCAGGAGATGCAGGCCCTGTTATGGGGTGCCGGTATCCCCTGCACTTTCAAGCGTCCGCATCACGTGACCGGGACATTGAAATTCTGCAGAGGATACCGGCACCCCATAACGGGGCCTGTATCTCCTGAATTAGGGGGTCCTCGGACCTGAAACCAATGCTGCTCAGCTCCGGAGACCCCCTGCTCATGTACACTATTTTTCAAATGTATTTATTTAGTGTACGATCGCCTGTAACAGCCTTGCATGGAGATGGCAAATATCCATTCAAATGTTACAGGCGGCTTTTTTTTCTAGCAGCTAGCGTACGTGAAGTTTAAGAACGCTAGCAGGGGGGGGAAAAAGCAACAAGTACGCTGTGGGTGTTTTGATTACGTACGTTAAAAAATGGGCTCAAGGCCTTAGTGAATTGCGTCCCCGGCCTCACTTTTTTTTTTTTTTTCAACTTTGTTTTTATTAGTTTTTTGTGCATACAGACAATAGAGTACAGGATATTGTTAAATGTTTCAGGTATACACCAAACTTACTGGAACAACTTACGAAGAACGGACGTACTTTGGGGGGTCCACAGGACAAGACAAAGACAGACCCACAACATTTAGGGAGAAAGAGAAAGGGACGGGTTGGCAGGGGTGGGGGGGGTAGGGAAGGGGGAACGGCGTAGAAGAATCGTTTTCCAATTGTTTCTCAGGAGTCCTGCACCACCACTGCGGTTGCTCTGCTCTAGTCCACTTCTCGTGGGGCCCTGATTCCGGCTCACATCGGTTTTTCGGCGTCCCTCGAATCGAAATAACGCTATATCCCTGGGGGAGCCCTACTGTCAGAGGCCTCACTTTTTAACGGACGTGCTTTTTTTGATCAGAATGCAAACCCATTGAGCTTAGTGCATAGCCCCCTGAGTGTTCAAAAGGGCATATAACATTTTATAGTAGCATAAAAATGTACAAGTACTTACAATAAAATGAGGATCTTATTGATCCAAATACACCAGGCAGGTATAAACCATAACAGGATCTCCGTAGTCCAAAAAAAAAAAATCTCCTCCGGATCGCAGATGGTGTGTGCCGAGAGGAAGTTCCAGACCGGCATCCACTTGTAGCTTCCCCGCAGTCGTGTAAGCAACGCTAGGTCTACAGCATCATCACGTTCGTACCCAGCATGCAATTGGCTTGCCTACGCATTTCGTGTCACGTGGGACACTTCGTCAGGGCAGAGCCACAATGCTCATTGGAGCAAACTAAATACAGCAAGCTGACCAATGGGTAACATTGTAACTCATCTGGAAAATTATGTCGTCAGCCTTCCAATTAGTAAATAGATTACAGCAGCATACAACGATTAACAACCATATAATACAAAAAATAATAATACAAAAAACAGTTTATATATAAAACATAAAACACATAATAATGAAAGTTAAATAATTAACCATAATAATAATAATGATATTAGATAATAAAAAAGTATATATATAAAAATAATCAAAAAATGCATATATAAAACCAAGTATAAAAAACCAAGTATAAAAACTGCATACCTGTTACACATTAATATGTGAACCTCTAGTCATAGAGAATATTACAAGAGTTGCAATATGCATAGAACGATCTCATATGAAGCACTAGTATAATGTGTATATATGTTTCAAAGACTAATGTTTAATCTAATATAAAACAATATACTGTAATACACCATTTTAGATGAATGACTTGATGTTCATTTAAATGTCCACTAAATTGTACTAATGGACATATTAATAGGGAGAACTCATTCAATGCTAGAGCTATAACAAGATAAATCTCTGAAGGCTTATGGTACAGTCATAAATAGAAGCAGACAAGAAGGCAGAGAGAAGAGAGAAGAACCATATCCTCTACTAAACCTTCACATCATACCAACAATAATAATGGAAATTATTATTTAATAAGTCTCAAGGCAAGGAACTTACTTAAGGAAAGGGGCTAATTCTATATGTTCATTGAGACCACCAGGAGACTTGCTGCCTAAGTGTAAATCCAAAATTGTTCTTTTTGGAGCAGCATATTGTCTCTATCGCCTCTCCTGGGGTCTCTAGTATATTATTTCTATAGTGAAAACCTTCCATTTTTCCTTCATGCTGTAAAAGAAAGTGGTGAGCCAAATTATGAATTGTTTTGCCCTTAGCGATTTTACTCTGGGCATTTTTAATTCCATTAACATGCTCGCCTATTCTGGTCTTAAGACACCTTGTAGTTTTGCCGATGTACCATAAGTTACATGGGCACGTGATTGCCTAGACCACAAAGGTTGACAAGCAGTTAATAAATTGTTTGATCGTGTGTGTTTTTCCTGTTACTATACTGGCAATTGTTTTATCCTTTGCCAGATATTTACAGGCTACACACTTACCACAAATATATTTACCTATTGGTTTTACAAGGAACCCCCCATTCCCATTTGCAGTATTTTTGTTCTTTTTTTAAAGCACTTGGTGCAAGAATTTCTTTAATTCTTTTTGCTTTTAAAAAGCAATTTTTGGTTGAGAAGGTAGAATTTTACATAACATGCGGTCCAATTGAAGTATCCCCAATGTTTTTTGAGAATTGTCCTTATTTTATTCTCTTGTCTATAATAGCCTATGATGAAAAGGGGCATCTCAGAATGGATTTTCTTATTGTTCTTTTTATCTTTAATACTTAACAGAGATTCTCTTGAAAATTTCTGGCTTCTCAGAATAGATTTATTAATCAAAAGAGGATCATAACCCTTATCTGAGAATCGTTTGGCCAGTATTGCACATTGTTGGTCACAGACTGTGGATTTCGTGCAATTTCTCTTAACTCTCAACATCTGACCGTATGGAACTTTAATTAGACATCGGTTTGAATGATTGCTAGCATAATTAAGGTATGAATTAACATCGACCTCCTTGAAGTGAGTCTTGGTTACAACATTCCCCCCCTCAGTCATCAGTACCAAATCAAGAAAATGAATTTCTTGAGAATTATTTAAACCATTGAATCTCAGGTTTCTATTGTTATAATTTATATAAGAGGTACAGTTATTCAAGTCCTGTAGGGTACCCGACCAAACAATAAGCATATCGTCTATATATCTACAGCAGTACTTAATGTGCTGGCTGTAGATATTAGAGTTAAAAATGAAATCGAGCTCCCATCTCCCCATGAAAAGTCCAGCATAATTTGGTACACAATGAGTCCCCATGGCCGTCCCAGTGGTCTAGAGATAGAAAGAGCCCTCAAACAAAAAATAATTGTGGTTTAAAATAAATGTGATGCTATCAATGATAAATTGTTTTTGTGCACAAGAAAGTGTATCATCCACGTGCAAGAAATAAGAAACAGCCTCCATCCCCTGAATGTGATTAATCAAATGTGACCCAAATAAAATGTGATTCCCATTTAAAAGATACCAAAGAATTAATCACCTCCGTGCTATCTCGCAGATAAGCTGGTAGTGTACAAGTAAGGGGTGCTAAAAAAGTATCTATATAGTGTGACAAATTTGACGTGATAGAATCTATTCCAGACACAATGGGATGTCCTTGGGGATCGTGCAAGGTCTTATGAATATTGTAATATTGTAATATTCTCTATGAATAGAGGTTCACATATTAATGTGTAACAGGTGTGTAGTTTTTATACTTTTTTTATACAGTACTTGGTTTTTTTATACTTGTTTTTTTTATACTTGGTTTAATATATGCATTTTTTGATTATTTTTATATATATACTTTTTTATTATCTAATATCATTATTATTATTATGGTTAATTATTTAACTTTCATTATTATGTGTTTTATGTATAAACTGTTTTTTGTCTTATTATTTTTTGTATTATATGGTTGTGAATTGTTGTATGCTGCTGTGATCTATTTACTAATTGGAAGGCTGACGACATCATTTTCCAGACGAGTTACAATGTTACCCATTGGTCAGCTTGCTGTATTTAGTTTGCTCCAATGAGCATTGTGGCTCCGCCCTGACAAAGTGTCCCACGTGACACGAAATGCATAGGTGAGCCAATTTCATGCTAGGTACGAACGTGATGATGCTGTAGATCTAGCGTTGCTTACACGAGTGCAGGGAAGACTACAAGTGGATGCCGGTCTGGAACTTTCCCTCGGCACACACCATCTGCAATCCGGAGGAGGTTTTTTGTTGGACAACGGAGCTCCTGTTGTGGTTTATACCTGCCTGGTGTATTTGGATCAATAAGATCCTCATTTTACTGTAAGTCCTTGTACTTTTATATGCTACTATAAAATGTTATATGCCTTTATGAACACTCAGTGATTCTTTCCCTCTTTTCTGCTCCTCCATCCTTTTGTCTGGTTGTCCAGTTGTTCACTCCTTTTGAACCCCCTTTTAAACTCAAACACTACACTCTACCTTAAACATGGCTACTTACTGCAAAACATGGCTGCAAACAGCAAAGGTTGCTGTGCTCTCAATTTAATAGCTACAAAATGTCACCTGACTTAAATTAGGTTCAGCCCAGTCAACTTAATTAACACATGTGAGGAACATTAAAACAGATGTTTTTTCTATAAAGGGCGTTGTCCTGCCTAGGTGTGAAAGCTGAATTTAATTAAGGGGGTGATTGGAGACTTGATTCAAATATTACCAAATAGATGTTACAGGTTGAATTGACTGAAATAGACAGCAGGGAATTATTTAGATTCAGAATTCAAAAATAGATTTTACCTGAAAAGAGAAGAAAATCAGTCCAGTAATCCAATACTCTTCCCAACTTCATTTTAAACTCTAGCACTACACTCTACTTTAAACTTGGCTACTTTAAACATGGCTGCAAACAGCAAAGGCTGCTGTGCTCTCAGTTAAATAGCTAGAGACTCATTTTTGGAAGCAAGGTAATCTTAGATGTATAGACAAAAATTACAAGCAAATATATATCTTCATCAAGATTAAAGAAAAGTGGAGTAGCTTTTCTCTTCCACAAGCACACAATATTTCAATTACAAGCCCAGAAAAAATACCTGTTATGGTTGTTATTAGAGATGGGCAAAGGTTTTGCCATAATTCGCGACCGCCATGGATTGGCCAGTTTCTTTCACTCGTAAGGATTATGAACCTATTAACGAAAATTGTATCTGCAAATGTAATACGAATCTGCACATTATAATGGGAGCAGGAGTTTATAATAGGGGTGCAGTCTCAAGTTTCAGCCATTGTGTTGTAGGCAGGGCTCAGCTGTGGTGGATTGGTTAGGGCTGCCACTGCTCTAGTACTATAGTTCAAACATGAATGCATTATTAACTTACTGTAACAAAACTTGTAGCTAAACCATTAACCATTAAGATGATGGACTGACCCATGTTTGTGTGTTTCCACTGTCCAGAGCCCCACATCTCCCTGACTGCCATCTCTCATAAATAAAAAAAAAGTTTTACCAAAAATAGAAATAACAAATATTTTTTTTAAATATAAATTCTTCATCTCATATTATTATTTTTATTTTTATCTCTCCTTTTCCTGTCTCTCTCTGTCTCTCTCTCTAACTCCCTGTACCAATCCACAGCACATCATGTTCCTTCCCTCACCCAGAAAGTATGTGAAAGCAGGAAGTACAATTTATAGTACGTTCGGTTCTCAACTATGCGTAACCCACGAAAGCGGTTATGCATGACCTGGCAGCTTATTACTGCATATGATGTGGCCACCACATGTCCTGTATTCACAAATTGCTTACGTACATTTTGCCAAACTCACAAGGGCTTAATAAACCTTCAGTTTTTATAAAGCGGTTTGGATTAGTCCCTGAAAGCCCGGGAACGTCAGCAGAGCTGATTACATAATTTAAACATCTCTAAATCAGATTATCTGATTCTGGAAGGACTTTAACACACTCATTGATCCTGACATGGACACTTCAGGTTCACATTTCACTCAAATGTAAAAGCTTACAAATTGAAACATATATTTATTAGTCATATATGCATGGAGATACTTCACCCATCATAGAGAGACTATATAGTACTTTTTTTTCACATGTACATCAAATGTTCCCCAGAAAAGCTTACAATTTTATAGACCATAGCCTGAAAGACTTATCTCTTCTCCTATTGGTGGATCTATCCATACTCATCTGCAAGCTTCCTTTACCCTTAATATGATATATGGAAAACAAATACATTTTTATTGAAAGATCTCTCTGTGCATAAAAAAAACTGTTTATCAGATATTTTTTAAACATTATGTGAACTTGTCTTCTGCTCAGAAAAGAGAGAAAAATGTGGACTACTGTATATACAATTATGAACTAAAACTACAAAACTGGAAGCTTGTTCTTTAGAGATGGAAAACTCATGCTATTTAATAAAAGGTTAATGAATTTAGGAGAAATCTCAATCTATTGTTTTTTACAGGGATTGAAAACAATATTTTATGTACTAAACAAACATTTTTTGAGAAAGGAAACAAAGCAGATATAATCTTAATTAATAGGCTAAAGAGGTAAAGACGAAAAATGCCGTTAGATCAGTAAAAACACTATTGGTATATTTACTTTACTGTATGATTTTTCTAAGATTAGAAAAAAATATAGAGTCTGTTATGAATCTGTATACAATTTGGAGAATAAGGGTTAGGGTTAGGGGACCAGAATGGGAAACTAAAATGTCTGTATATTTACAACAGTTTTCTCTTCCCTGATGACATATCTCAATTAGATTTACTCTCAGAAACAGAAATGCAACTAAAAACCAATAAAATACCCAGCCCAGATGGTTGTACACATATACATTATAAAATATACAAAGATACTGTACTGTATATTACAACCATATATGGTGAAGATTTTTAAATTTATTGCGGATGCAGATTCTTTTCCACAAATTCTGCTGTCACAGGAGACCAGGCATTTTACACCTTTTTATACCAGGATCGTTCATTGAGCAAAACAAATAATGAAATAAATTGTAGTTTATTCACTTAAATAGGCATACACACAGTAGAACACAAACTTCAGGCAAAAATACACACACTTGAGAGCTGGGGTAAAAAAATAGACTTTCCTCATTGCAGGGAATTCTAAATAAGTTTTTTCTCCTGAACGGAACTTAGCCCACAATGTCCTGGAACTAGGATGAGCCTGGAGTTCCAGATGCCACCACTCCCCTCTCTCCAGAGGACTGGAATTTAATTGCTTAGAATCTACAATCTGATAGGCTCAGTGGTGTATAATACTTCTGAGTTTCATTCACAAAACCCTGCAAAGCTGCACTTTATTTTTCACTAGTCATTCCCAAAACACTATTGCATAGACAGTATGGATTCAAGGAATACACTCACAAACGTATATGTATGGTTGGAGCACCTCAGAACACCTATACTTGTTCTGGGTGACCTGGACATTTACTGGGAATCCCCATTAACCTAGGGACCACTTCTGGGTGACCGGGGCATTAACTGGGCTTCACCTTAATCTAGGTACCCCTCATAGTTACCAGGATCCCTATGCCCCATTTACCCTTCTTTGCTATGTTGAATCAGGAAACCTTAGCGTGAGTCACGCAAGCATTTTCAAGGGGAGATATTGCCGGGACAATGTGCCTATATGTATCCGAGAATCAAGCATGATTCTCGGGTACATTTTTGGGGTATACAGCAACTCTGGACCCCATAAACCTAGACACATTCTGACAACACTTTCTCCGCAAAAAAAACCTTGAAACTCATAGCCTTGCAATCACTGCTCACTGGCATCCCTCGAAAGGCAAAAACACATAAAATCTTTATTGTTGCACAAGTACATTTTATGCATTTCACAAGCCTGAGCTCAAGAGCTGACTCTTCTTGAACACTTATTATGGATTAGGGGTTACCAAACGGGCTTAAACTTTTATTTAAGATCCTTGTTAGCCCCCTACCATCACATCCGCTTCAAGCATTTATTATAGTAATACATTAAAAGGATAAGTATAGCAATGATTTCTCAAGTTATAGACACATTTGTCTCCTAAATACAGAATTAAAATGTATTAAAAAATGTTGGACAATAGACTAAGTAAAGTATTACCTTCTCTTATACTGTGCATACAGTATTGATTAAACAGGGTTTATTTCAGGACATCAGACCAGCGATAACACAAGACGAGTAATTAATCTAATTCACAGGTCAAACCATGAACATATTCCAGCTATGATTCTAACAATAGATGCTGAAAAAGCATTTGATCTTATTATCCCAAATTGGCTTGGGCCCTTATTTTCTTGTAATGAAAACCCTAACAAATGGAACCTGTAACAATCCCAACATATCTGGGATTTCTGCTTTTGGCATTTCACAAAATTTCTTTATAAACAGATGATATTCTTCCCTTTATTACAAACCAGATAGTGTCCATGCCTAAGTTACTTCAAGAATTCAGGTATTTTATCTTGTTCTCAAACTTTTAAATATTTTTTTTTTCAAAACAGACGCTTTAAAGATATCACATTTAAAATGATATATACCATAACTTAAAAAAGACATTTCTGTTTAAGTGGGGTAATGTGTTCATTAAATAAGTATAGTAGGAATAAAGATAGCCCAAAATATGATACACTGTTTCAAATGAATTACCTACCCCTCTTACACACTTTTACTAAAGATCTAAATACATGAAGAACATTTACATTGTCATGCTTTGGTAGAATAAATAAAATGGCTGCCATAGAAACTGTGGCTAACAAGCATGGGTGACGTAATCAGGGTGGAACGAGTGCACAGAATTGGGCAACTTAAAGAATAACAGAAATCAAGTCGCAACAAGCCAAAAAGAGTACCAGGAAATGTTGGCACTTGCTCCTGGCCAAGGAAACCTCCAGAGTGGAAAGAGCGGTGGTGTCAGGAACTGCATGCCGAATTGAGTTCCATGACATTTGCGGGTACATCCCGGTAATTGAAAGGACTTGTAAAAATGTTGTTTTCTGAGCTATTTCGACTAGGAAAGATTTAGTTTTGTAGCTCAGACCCCCAGTAATTTTGTTTTCTTCTGCATATTGTAATTCATTGTGTGTACAGTATGTCTGTTTCTAATGAATAAATCACAATTTGTTTTACTTCTTGGTTTTGCTCAGTGAAATGATCCAAGAATTAAGGTGTAATTGCCTGGTCTCCCATGACACCTGGGTAGCCCCTTTTTTCCGCATTAATGCCTGGATGGTGACCAATTAATCTGCCATTTTAGCAGCTTCCAAATAGGTCTTTTGTTGGCGGTCAAAGACCCATTCCCTCACGTCCGAGGGACACTGCTGCAAAATTGATCCTGAAATATCAAGTCTAGCAACAAGTGTTACTTAGTAGCACCGTACCCCTCAACCCACTGAAGTCCAGGCGGGACACAAACCACATGTAAGAGTCCTGGTGGCATTTTTCCTCTAAATGGAACATGCCTCTGTATGCTTCTTGGGTGAGGGCATACTGTTTGAGTAACAGGGCTTTCACGTGTCCATAATCATTGCCATCTTCGGCATGAAATGCCTGGAGAGTCTCCTAGGCAGCATCGGACAATAACGGCTTTAGCCGCAAAACCCAGTCTCGTTCTGGCACCTTGTATCTGTGACATTGGGTCTCAAAGTTTTTTAAGAACCCATAATTGTTAACCGTGCAATCCACAAATTTGCCAAAGCTGTGGTGGTTCACTTGGGGGGCAGCTTTCTCCACATTAAAAAGGTGGGAGTGCAGGGCTGATGTCCCATGTGCGGCTGCACGCAGCCATACCCTTTTGTCCAGGGTAGCCCCCTATCCCCATGAGGAGAGGAGTGTGGCGATTCCAGGGGTGGAGAGTCCGTTAGCCACTTGGGCTATCACTGCTGTACTCCCTGAAACTGGTCCTCCCACAATATCCAGGTGGATATGTCCTTCTTCCACCACCGGGACTGGAATAACCTCCTGCACCCTGGGCAAGCCTGTGACCACTGCAACTGCAGCTGAGGGTATGTCCCCCTCGGGTTAAGCAATGCGTGCTTTGTGAGCTTCTAAGTCCTCCTCAATCAAAGTCTTTGACCGTCCATCCATCGGTAATCCGAGGCGCTCACATGGGGCAACATTCTTGGCTCTGTCCCACAACTGGTACCGACCTGAACGTTTGTCCATGTTCGCCTGAGGTCACTAAACTAAGTGACAATGAGAAACTGTGCTTTCTCTGCTTTGTAAAATGTGTGTACTTTACCACTTGGTTTGGGAGCTCGCAATCTTCGAGTCTCCCTCTATGTTATGAGACCTCACAGGATTTTTAAACATTGGCGCAATGATCCCACCGCTACCACCTGTCACGGGAGACAAGCATTTACACCTTTTTACCGGGATCATTCATTGTGCAAAACCAAGAAGTTAAACAAATTGCTATTTATTCCTTAGAAACAGACATACACACAATGGATTTCAATATAAAGAAGAAAACACACTTACTGGGGGTCTGGGCTACAAAATTAACCTTTCCGAGTTAAAATAGAACAGAAAACAACGTCTTTACAAGTCATTTAGATGACCGGGACTAAGCCCGAAATTCCTGGAACTGAACTCGACATGCAGTTCATGATGCCACTGCTCTTTCCACTCTGGAGGGGCTGAAATCCCTTGACCGGGAGCAAGTACCAAATGTCCTGGTACTCTTTTCGGCTTGTAGTTCCATCCGTGACTGCTGTGTTCTCTTTTCAGAACTTAGCCCGAAAAGTGGGACTTGCCTTGAAATTTCTGATGCCGGCTCGTGTCTATTTCTCACAGAGCATCTTTTGGTCAGTTCAATTCTGCCGCTGCTGTCTTGGCACTTAAAATCTCTTGACCTGATTGGCTGCTAGGTTTCTGATAGGATTTAAGTCCCATTCACAAAATGCTACAGCCAACTGGCACATCGGGATATTTCTACCAGCCAATCACAGATTTGCTGGTACTCTGAAGCCTGGTGGGCACTGATTTCAATTCTGCCAAGGGGCATGTGCCAACCTGGCACCTCTGCTACTTAGCATATTCAACACCTGCTGGGCCATGCTCCTCAAAGTCTGGGGTTGGGCAAATGGTTGCTGGATAGACCATTTTTATGTCAGGACGTGGGTATTTGAGTGCAACTCCGGCACTCCGCCCATCCTAACATCTAGGCATCTCTGAGACTTTCAAGTCCTGGACCTGAGCAGACACAGTGGCACCAAGCCTGGTGGCCATCTGGTCTCCCGGTACCACGGACTTTGAAATTCCCCAGTTCATATACAGTGCATAAACATATACCATTATACACCATGTAAATAAAAATCTTACAAAATTCTTCTAAGTCCCTCATCCACTAGGATCTACTGAAATGGCATGCACGTTCATTTTCAGAGATCCTAGACCAGGGGTGGGCAGCATATTTTTCAATGTAGCCACAGGTGTGGCGAATTAGAAGTGAAAATAGCCACACCATGTAAAAATTGAGGTATTGTGTTGTGCATGCGAAAATTTTAAACACACACTGTTTGAACAAGTTAATAAATTCTCAGGGCCGTTCTATAGTGTGTGCGAACGCACGTGCAATTGCCGCATGCTTTTTATGTGTATGCTGTGAGCGAGTGAAGCACTGTGTGTGTGTGTTATAAATAAGTTTGAAATAAATAAAGAAATACTTTAATAAAGTATTTATTAACATTTTACGTACACACACATTTCAGCGGCGGTAGCAGCGAGAAATCTTTCTTTTCCTCATCTCCCCCCCCCCCCCCCCCCCCGTCGGTCGGTTCCACACTCGCTGCCATGCATGCGCGGCACCATTATAGAAAGGCTGACTAACCTCAGCAAACTATCTCATGCCACCACCACTAGCCATGATTAGACATCATCATCACCATCTCCTCATCACCATCTCATTTAACCCCTCTCATCATCTCCCTCAGCACCTTTGATCTCCCCCCAGCACCCTTGATCTCCCCCCCAGCACCCTTGATCTCCCCCCAGCACCCTTGATCTCCCCCACCAGCACCCTTGATCTTTTCCCCCCAGAACCATTGATCTCCCCCCCCAGAACCCTTGATCTCCCCCCCAGAACCTTTGATCTCCCCCCCAGAACCCTTGATCTCCCCTCCCAGCACCCTTGATCTCCCCCCCACCAGCACCCTTGATCTCCCCCCACCAGCACCCTTGATCTCCCCCCCACAAGCACCCTTGATCTCCCCCCCAGCACCCTTGATCTCCCCCACCCCCAGCACCCTTGATCTCCCCCCCACCAGCACCCTTGATCTCCCCCCCACCAGCACCCTTGATCTCCCGCCCCCCCAGCACCATTGATCTCCCCCCCTTCCCCGGCGGCACCATTGATCTCTCTCCCCCCTAGCACCCTTTCAGCAGTCTCCCTCATCAAGCACCTGCCCTCCATGCCTACCAGATCGCGCGGCGGAGGCAGTGGTGGCTGGCGGGCAGCAGTGTTGGCTGGCCTGGTGGATGACTGGCAGACGGCCAGCGCATCACGCTGGAGTGGGCTGTGGGGGGGGGTCGCGTCATGCTGGAGCGGTCAGCGCGTCAAGCTGGAGCAGGCTCGGAGGGGAGGGAGCACACGCTGGAGTGGGCAGGGGAGCGCCACACACACGCTCCTTCCCTACCACGGAAGGGGAGAGGGGGGGGTTGAGGGGGGCATCGCGGGGGGGGGGGGAGTTGAGAGTCCCGGTGGCCTTATTCGCCACAGTTTAACTGATAATTCACCACAAGTGGCGAATGGCGATAGGGTTGCCCACCCTGGTCCTAGACCTTCCTACAACAAGTTTAATAAAAAGTTGCTTCAAATAATGCTTAGGTTCGTTTTCAGGGTTGCTTCAATTGTACTGAAGCTGGACTTAGAAATAATTTTACTCCTGCAAACTTATGCATGGTTGGAGACACCCTAAACCCCTAAACAGGGTCAGGGGTTTGGGCATATACTGTGGGAGACTCCCCCTAAACCAGGGACTCCTGACTATATCCGGGATACACAAATCCTTATGCCCCTTTTCACCTCTCTGGTCTGTGCTGAAGCAAGGACTCCTGGTGTTGAACTGCAAGAACATGTTCAGGGCAGGAGTTTGACCGGATCACTGTGCTTCAATGTATCCGAGAATTGCACCTGATTCTAGAGTACATCTTTGGGGTTCGAGAGTCCATTTGGCCACTAGGCTTGGTGCCACTGAGTCTGCTTGGGTCCCGGACTTGAAAGCCACGGAGATGCCAAGGTGTTAGGGCTGGCGGAGTACCAGAGTTATGTTTGAGTACCCACATCCTGGCATGAATAAGGGCTATCAGGCGACCATTTGCCTGGCCCCAGATGTCACGGGAGACCAGGTATTACCAACAAATAATACCGGGATTCTGGACTGAGCACACAAGATGAGTAAAATAAATTGAAATGTATTTCCTTTTAAGACAAACACAAAATAGTTCACAATTATAGTCAATATACACTTACTGGGATGGGGAAACGAAATAAAATGTCCATGGAATTAAATAAAGTCTCTGGGCACCCCTGCACGCATGCAAGTGGGTACACGAAGTAAGCCGTGCAACAGTCCTTGGCTAGGGGCACAACTTGCCAGCCCGCTATCTCCGCCAAAAGGAAATTTTTCATAATGTCCTTACAGGATTTCGTTCAAGAATCCTTAGCTCAAACGAATTCTGGTAGAGGGGTGCAATCCTTGGTTACGATGTCGTTAACTCCTCACTCCAGAAACGCTGACGCTGTACTTGGACGCTTCTTGGTAAAATCTGAGATGAATCTCACTGGGACTGGGCTGCAGGCATTTTTATAGGGTTAAGGGTCCTACACCTAACATATACACCCAATCCTCTCATGGGAATAATTTTCCCCACCTATGCCCGTCTTGCCAGTACCTTACAAAGAGGATAGAAGTTGCTTTCCGGTTTGCACAGAGCATGTGCTAACCTCACACCTGAGCTACTTAGCATACCAGGCCCAACCTCCTACCTGGCAACAGTAAGTCTGGAGTTTGGCTACCAAATGGGAAGTGCCCATACTTCACACTGGTATCTGGTACTTAACAATATCACGGCCACCCTAACACCTAGGGTTTCTGAGACTTTTCAACTCCGGACTTCTCTTGGACACTAGGGCACCATCTTAGCAGAGTGCCCTTTGAAGTCCAGAGATGAAAAATCACTCAGCTCATTCATCCATAACATATGGGCATGTTAATGGATGCATTGCCGCCTGGCAGGAAAGGATTCTTGCCTTTACATTTTAAAACACCATTACAATACAGTTTATGTTCTGCTTGTGCAACAATTATAAACCTTATATGTATGTTTATGGTTTCTTTTTACCTAGCTGCACTCCAAAAATTAGGTGCTAGCTCTTTCCTAACACAAGTTATCCACTTAATTGAAGGGGCTCTGTGATGTGGGCTGCGGTTTGACCTATTCTCGGTCTGGGTTACAAGCCGGCATTCAATGTATCCGTCCTGGCTTTGATCGGTAACCACAGACACGCGCCACTACTTCAACTCAAGTGGATAACAAGGCGGCAGGATACTATGTATCAAGAAGGCACTTCCGCAGACCACTTATTCAATTGACTTTGCGGTTTCATCGTCTGTGATCTGAAAACTGAAACCTATCTTGAAAGCAGCTACTTATTCACAGGCACACCTCTTCAATCAGCGCTTGGCACAGTGCTAGCAGCTCCCCCTTATGTCGCAAATACAGTTAGCACATAGTTCATTCATTCAACAGCAGCTTGCTGCTAAGCTGCCAAACAGGGACAATAAAGGTAGTGTAGGGGAAAACATGGTGTTATGATGGCAATACATTTTTAACCCCTTCTGTCCCAACACGGTTTATGGTTAACCAGCTGGGCATAATACCTTTATTATTGGCCTAGTTAACTCTCTCACTGCCACACCAGACTCTTAGGAGCCTGGCCCAGCGGGGGTTTCAATATGCTAAGTGGCAGAGGTGCCAGGTTGGCGCATGCTTCTTTGCAGAATTGAAATCTATTCCCGTCCAGTCTCAGGGTACTGGCAAATCACTGAGGCTGGTGGAAATATTCCCATGTTCTGATTGGTTAGGGTATTCTGTGAAGTGACTGAAATCCTATATGAAAACTAGCAGCCAATCAGCTCAGGAGATTCTAAGCACCAAGACAGCACCGGCAAATTCAAAATCACCAAAAGATGCTTTGAGAGAAATAGCAGCGAGCCGGCTTCAAGGATTTTGAGCTGAAATAGTTTCTAAGTTTCGACTTTTGCAGCCAAGTTCTACAAATCGAACATAGCGGTCGCGGCTGAAACTACATGCCGATTTGAGTTCAAGGAGGTTTGGGACTTACTCACGGTCAAACTATTTCAACACTCCAGAGCTTATCCAGCGGTGACGTGTGGAACTTCATGCCGATTTGAGTTCCAGGATATTCCGGGACAGGTGCCGGTCAACTGCAAACTTTGTTTTAAGGACTGTAAAGGGCTAGGAAAGTCTATTTTTTCCCCAGGCCCCCAGTAAGTGTGTTTTCTTCTGCATAATTGTAATCCATTGTGTGTATGTCGGTTTCAAAGGAATAAATCACAATTTGTTTTACTTCTTGGTATTGCTCAGGGATATGATCCCGGTATAAAGGTGTAATTGCCTGGTCTCCCGTGACATACATGTTACTCTTTGACAAAGCGCCCCGACGGGTGCGAAATGTGTTAGAGGAACTGTGTCCTTTTTACTTCATGGCATTTCTGAATAAATATTTTTTTATGCGCACAGTCTGTTTTAATTTTTTTGATTGTTGTGTCTTTTTTTGTTGACCCATCATCTTGTTTAAGTACAGTGATATTGCTTCTTCACAATCATAAGTCATTGCTTAATCGTCTTTAAACGTATGTTATATTTGAGTCTTCTAAACCATATCGCAATTAAATTTCTTTCATTTTCAGTTATACGCTTGTGGGTATAACAGTTCTGTGCAAGACTGTTCTCGAATCTTCGGACTGCTCCAGTTATTGTAATGTCCTCAGAATTCTTTGTCTCGTGATATTTTCTCATAAGAATTTTTGATAGTGATTTCTGCAATACTTTCTGCTATTTCACTACAATCTTCATACATTTTTCCTAATTGTTTGGAAAAGTATATCCATGCATTTGTAGCAAGCCGAAGCAATTTTCAGCTGTTATTTCTTAATGTTGAATTTTTTTGTCTTCTTTTTATTCAGTTCTTTTTCGATCTGTGCATTAAGATATAAAATACATCCAACCACTCAGGGATCATGCGTCTGAAAGGGGCCACGCTTTATGTATCAGGTGTATAGTATTAGCCATGGAACTACTAATATGCTTTGTTAGGCAGGTGTGTTTTAAGGTGGGTCTTAAAGGTGGGTAGAGAGGTGCTAGTCGGGTATTGAGGGGAAGGGCATTCCAGAGGTGTGGGGCAGTCAGTGAGAAAGGTTTAAGCAGGAGATGGCTTTAGATACAAAGGTGGTAGACAGTCAAAATGGTTAAGGACTGTGCAGTTTTCCATCACGTTTCTTTTTATCTAGGATGTGCAGTAGTAATTTTCATATATATTAAAAAAAAATATATATATATATAAACCATAATACTGAGTTAAGTTATGGTGAGTAAAAAAAGTGACAAAAACCCTCCACAGGAAAGCAAATATGCAAATATAACTGTATGCTCATCTGCATGTCTTAGGCAGGTCTGCAACCCCACCTTTCCCCATTATCACCCAGCATACAGCACTTCCACTGCAGCAAGGGATTCTGGGAAATGACATGCAAATGAGCACACAGTGTCACTTTTTGCCTCAATAACCATTTTTAACATGGTTCCCTATAGGCTTAAGCTTGCTGCATGGTCACAGCTTTGAGCACAGCCAGGGTTAAGGTGCATACCCAGAAAACCACATACAGACAGCTGTTTCAACCTTGAAGGGTCTCATCAGTGTGGGGTTGATTTTACTGGGAATGCAAGAGAGGCTATGGGATAGGCTAAACCATAATACTGAGTTAAGTTATGGTGAGTAAAAAAAGTGACAAAAACCCCACACTGATGAGACCCATCAAGGTCGAAACAGCTGTTTTTGCTCACTGCTTATCCGATTGCTGGGAGACACTTAGTGCATTGTCCTGCTCCGTGTACCGGCGTCTGGTCTCCCCAACCGCCATGTACTTCCGTGTCACGTGTCTATTCTCAGTCTCGCGAGATCTCGCTCGCTCCAGTCGCTTACTCAAGAGCTAGTCTGTTTCCAGGGGTTCTCTGATCAAGTCTCTCACAACCTCTTGCCTCAATCTGTGTTGTCGCCGAACAGAAAGTCACCCAACGTTTCACCAAATATGGCTCCTTCAGGGATTAATGTTGGCACACCTGTCCCTATCTATATATACACACCTCCTTTATCTTATTGGATAATGCAAATTGGATGATAGACACAGAGATTCACACCTTGCAATCAAGAAAGATTACCAAAAATTCTACCATCCCATTATTCACAAGGAATGCATTTGTTTGGCAACTGCTAAACCAAAGCATGAGTCTATTTTTTATATTAGAAGCACTATAGGTAACAATTTCGATAATATTTTCTCAGATAATTTGATGTTAGAAAGCATCATGATGGAAGAAGAGGATCTAGATACACAATTCACAAAATTGGAGAAACTTCTAATTAAGGAAACTAAAATTTGTTGGGATATTATTGCATTTGAGCAATATATTTTACACGATAGAATACCAAGAGGGTTGAGAATATTCAAAGATCCCACTTTAGATTTAGATGACACCTCCTTTATTGGAGACTGGAACAAAATTTTAGACCAGTCTTCAATTGATCTACTGTAATGAAATTGTTAATCGGACACAGAAATAAGAGTAAAACTAAATTAGGAGAAAAAATTACAGAAATTCAGGATAAATTAGAAGCATTAGAAGAGACAGAGGAATATAGAGAGATAGAAAAAAAGTTAAAACAAAAACAGATAATATAGAAAAAGAAACAATAGCACTAAAGCAGTAAAAATTTAGAAGAGACAAAGAGGACTACGAAACTAACAATTATAGAACATTGAAAAAAGTTAGAGTTGAACAGGTACAAGAGCAAACTTAAAACAGAATCGGGATACCAAAATGTTAATCAAAATAGATACTATGGTCCCACTCAACCATATCAACCTAGGGAACATTATAATAAACAATATCGAGAGGGAGGTAGATACAATAAAAGAGACTATCATTTTAGAAAATATAGTTGGAAGGGTAATGGGAATAAGCATTTCACTAAACATTCTCAGAACAATAATCATAGAGAACAAGAAAGAGATGAGGTTTTTGAAGATGCCAGACCCTCCACCTCTTCCTCTTCTTTTTTAGAGAGGGGAGAGGAAAGAGAGAAAAAGAGAGAAATTGCAAAAACAAAGCTCAGATATTAGACCCCCAAAAAACTCCCCAAAGAAGAAAGAGAGAGCAGTCACCAAAAGGGGAAAGAGAGGAGGCGTGCAAACCACCAAAAAAACAAATGCATTAAACCACAGGGGAAATGGGATTTTCAATGTAAGTGATGTTAATTTGACTAAAGATCAAACATGCGTATTGGAAAGGGAACTTTCATTCGCACCTACAAATAAAATAAATACATTCAATACAAAAATTGACATCAGTAAATTTGTGCGAAATCTCACACTTAAAAAGTATTTTACAAAGCAAAATGTTACTTTTGAAAGATCAGAAGGGACCAGTACAGAATGTAACTGATTCCATCATACATCACTTAGAAGGAACTCCATATTCTTCCCAAGTTATTTAAAGGGAGGACACATTGATACTTTTAGTAAACTAATGCAGGCAGACATTGAAAAATTGGAAACATCTAAAATAGCTTGGGGAGCAAAAAACCTTACAAAAGGAGAAATGGAAGCTGTACAAGAATTGTAAAAAATGGACAATATTGTTATAAAACCAGCGGATAAGGGGGTGGGGGGTGGGGGGGGTTGTCATACTAAATAAAACAGATTATGACATTGAAGCTTTGAGATTGCTGAATTACATAAACACTTATGCAAAATTGGAACACAATCCAACTATACAATTTCATAATGAACTGACCGAATTATTGAATAAGGGGTATAAAGAAGGGATTTTAAACAAAACAGAATGGGAATATCTAAATGTTGAAAATCCAAGAATCCCTATATTCTATTATTTGCCTAAACTGCATAAGTGTACAACCAACCCCCCCTGGACGCCCAATTGTTTCTGGGATCAAATCATTGACAAGTAATCTTTCAGGTTACATTGATCAATTCCTAAAAGAACCTGTAACTCAATTGAGATCTTATCTTAAGGACACAATACAAATGTTAAATATCCTGCAAGATGCGGAGTGGAAGGATGATTACGTCTTAGTCACATGTGACGTGTCATCCTTATACACAGTGATCGATCACACAGATGGATGTGTCGCTGTTAAAGAAACTTAACGAAGAGGGGAACACTAGAACCTAGACAGATAGACTTTCTGGTAGAGAGTATCAAATACATACTTGGGCATTATTACTTCTGGTTCGGAGATCAATTTTTTCTACAAGTGAGGGGGACTTCTATGGGTAGGAAACAGAAATAAACTGCCCGGCGCTGCCTTAATACAGTGCCACAGCACCACCCTGTGGTGAAAAAATATAACAAGCAAATGCAAGAAAGGGAAAATATGCAATATAAATAAGGTAACAACAATAAAATATATATAATCAAAGGACCTCTCAACCGTAAGAGGAAAAAGCCACAATCCTCTAGAGAACAGAAAACGCAAGGGATGAGGGAGTGAGTCCTACATTTGACCAATGGTGTTCTGCAGCAGCTTCAGATGATGAACTGCCTGGTAGCCAAGCTAGAGCTGGTGGGGAAGAAAAACGGGAAGGAAGGGGGGAGGAGACAAAGAAGGGGCTGATGGTGTAGTAATATAAAACACCTTTAATAAATGACACATAAAAAAGCCCCCCTGAGGGCGTACTCACACTCTGTACTGACACTCAGGGCACATAAGGGTATCTTTACAGCCAATGCTGTCCGGTGTGCATCTCCTCCATCTCTGGCAGTTTCTGACGGTCCCCACAAGCGGCTGCTGGGGTTCTCATGCAGCTTGACTGGAGTCGGCATCTGGCATCACGATCAACCGGGAACGGGTCAATCTTTGCAGCACCAGCACCAGACACCCCAGCAGCACCAGCAACAGACACCCCAGCAGCACCAGCAACAGACACCCTAGCAGTACCAGCAACATACACCGCAGCAGCACCAGCAACAGAGCCACCACCAGCACTCGCACTCACATCAACACCACTCGCACTCCAAGCAACACCACTATAGTTTAGATCGTCATATAAAATTTATAAAAGAAGCAAGGTAAGAAATGTACTTACAATAAGTACACCACGCATGTACATATAATGTTTTCTTGAGACAGTAGAGTGCCGGGCCCGTGTGGAACAGCTTGCTGTGCCGTCTGTGACTCCCGTCCTGCTGCCGGTGGATGGCGTCTGACATCACATCCGGTGAGGGAGTGACGATGTCCGTTCGGGAACCAGGGAGGCGAACAGCGGGGGAAAAAACACAGCAGACTCTACCGTCTTCACTTCTGGAGCATATTAATATGACCAATAAACTGGTTTGTCCTATAATTACTAATTATCTCTCTCTCTCTCTCCCATTATCACTGTGAGCTTTTATGTACTTTATAATTTATAATTTGTTCGTTTTAAATACCTTGTTTTAATTAGATTATATATATTAAAGATTGATTGTTAGATTTGTTATTGTGTTTTATAATTGCGTCGTATATTTGACCACAGAGTTATGTACCTTAATAGGAGAACCTGTGTGTAATTTCATTTACTGTTCCATTGATTGATTAATTGTTATCAATCAGATAGACTATATATACCATGTACCCACTAGGGGTGGTCACTTGCTAGAAGCTGTCTTGATACAGCGAAACGCGTAGAGCTATCCCTTGGTTTGCTGCATCTGCTCCAGAAGTGAAGACGGTAGAGTCTGCTGTGTTTTTTTCCCCGCTGTTCGCCTCCCTGGTTCCCGAATGGACATTGTCACTCCCTCACCGGATGTGACGTCAGACGCCATCCACCGGCAGCACGACGGGAGTCACAGACGGCACAGCAAGCTGTTCCACACGGGCCCGGCACTCTACTGTCTCAAGAAAACATTATATGTACATGCGTGGTGTACTTATTGTAAGTACATTTCTTACCTTGCTTCTTTTATAAATTTTATATGACGATCTACACTATAGTCCGCCTCTGTCTTTCATGGTCTCATCACGAATTGGAGTGATCCTGATATCTCTTCTGCACCATTACCTCGTTGAGAAGTTTTCTCCTGCTACATCCCCTGTTTGAACACCTACTTCTTCTGGGGATCCAGTCCGTTTCTATTGGTATAATATACCACTGCTGTTTATATTCGGATCTTTTGTAAGTAGGCACTTCTACAGAGCCAAGATCTCACCTGACCATTTAGTGTGTTGATATACTGCACTATTATTGCCTTTCTATTTTTTTCTGGTATGTTCCTGTGAATATCGCTCCCTTCCCACCCTGGACCAAGAAACTGCTGTAAGGAATCTGTACAAATTCCTTGGAAGGTTGAGAATTTCTCCGGGTTCACTATTTAATACATAACGCTTGTCTTTATTTATTATTCACTGTTTATTCACATTTATATGCACATATTATCTCACTGTGGTGTTTTAGCGCCGTTTCGAATCACTTTGGTTTACTTGTAGATCACTAAAAACATTCATACACATTTCCACAATTAGGTACTGAATTATAAGCAGAGTCAACTTTGCTTTCATGGTAGTGATGTACATAATTGTAGCTATATTAATACCCAACATATGCAGTGTATGTACAACAGACCAGTTAATTTGATAACGCATTCCTGCATGAACATTGTATGTATGTTGTATGGTGTTCAAAAGAAATGTGACAATTAGTTTCACATGTACATTTAAGTTAAGATGGATAAGATACAGATTGCCCTAACCATAAAATTGTGATTTCCTTACGGGATGCTGATATTTAGCCATAAGTACTCCCACTACAGATACTTAGGGGCCTATGCAGAGAGCAGCGCTATTTCAAAACTCGCCATTTTTTGGAGAAAATCGCGCAGAAAACAGCAGAAAATGGCGAGTTACGAAAAACGCAAAAAAATTTTTTTTCTATTTCTAAAACTCGCCTCGCGGCTGGCGAGAACCTCCATCTCGCCAGTTTTAAAAATATCCTTATGCAGAGAGGCGCGAACGGCATCTAGCGGCTGTTCGCGCCAATAAAATGGCGCGATTGTCTCCTTTTTGCCTCGCCAGGAAAAGTTGGCAAGAAGCTGCCGCTCGCGGCCATAGCAAAGGAAAAAAAAAGGCGCGATTTTTTTTTAACACATTTCTGCAGCGCACATCTCGCCAATTTAAACTCGCCACACGTATTCATGTTAAACATAGCAGAATTCGCACATTTCTGCATATGGAGAATAAAACTCTCCAAAAAAGCTACTTTTTATTAAACTCGCCAATTTTAAAATTCGCTGCTCTCTGCATAGGCCCCTTAATGTTAATAATGTACACATGAAAATGACATTCTGATGTTATTCTTCTATATAGTTGGTCTGCCAGCTCCTGTGTCACCAGTGGCACGTGACTCTGAACACGTCTCGTCACCTGTCTCATCAAGGTCATCATCAAGAATGGAGGGTGAGTGTATGAGGTGTAGGCCATATAATGTTTACATTGGAAACATTTCATTTGCCATGCAAAATAAATGCCTTTCACATGTAATGAACTTCTCATCAGTTATTGACACCGGAGATGTAGTGTTTCATGACACAACATGTATTATGTCTGTTTTCAAGTATCAGCTAGGAATTGTGATGTTACAACAAACTTTAATTCATTCTTCTTTCACACTGAGTCGAAACTTCATTGTTGCTTCAAGCATCATCTTTTAATTGGACACAAATAATTAATTATGGAAACATGTTATGTATTCCACTATGAGAACTATCATTATAGTCTAAAAAAAATGAAAGTTCCATGTCAGTTCATAATGTCTTTATTTATTTGTAGAACCAGATGTTGCTGCTCAAGGACAAATTCGCTCAAGTGACCATGAAGATGTTGACACTCCTGGATTAACACAGCATTGAAGTCCTCCTGCTCTTGACACCTACTTAGCTATTGCAGCTTCTGAAGAATGAATCTTGGGTGAAGAAAATCGTCGCCATTCAGAAATGATGTCAATGCTTGAAAGGATGATGTCACTGCATGAAAGGATGCATGAAAGGTCAATATCAGAAATGTCACAAATTAAAAATGTCATCATCCAAGTTCCTAAAGAAATCCAAAATGTAAACAGGACATCACAAGCACTAGTTCTGAATGTAAGCCAAGCAAATCAGTTTCGGAGTACAGCAAGAGAACAACAATTCCACTTTACCCCATCAGAGGATGGATCTTTACATGCTGCTACTTTTTCTCCAGAGTCATCACATCTTCATTCCCCACTTCTGGATGATACCGGTACAGTAGGTGCAAGTTCTGTGCAGGTCCCTGTCAACATCCAACCGCTTACATCTGTTCAAAAGATGGAACCATCACCTACAAATGAGACATGAAAAAGAAAGTTAGGGCAACAATTACTAATAACCAGCTTTTGGAAGAAGATTAAAACACAAACACAAGAAAGTGCTCCACCACCACTCTTGCAATGTTTATCAAGTGTTTCTCAACTTCCACAGCCCACACCCAGTGCCCCTGAAGTTCCACAGCCGACACTCAGTGCCCCTGATGTGCCACAGCCACACTCAGTGCCCCTGAAGTGCCACAGTCCACACTTAGTGCCGCTGAAGTGCCACAGCCCACACTCAGTGCCTCTGAAGTGCCACAGCCCACACTCAGTGCCCCTGAAGTGCCACAGCCCACACTTCGTGCCCCTGAACTGCCCCAGCTCACACTTAGTGCCCCTGAAGTGCCACAGCCCTCAACCAGTGTCCCAGAACTGCCACAGGCCAGTAAAAGTGCTACAGTTAAGGCGAGAGTACTTGGCACAGGGAAAATGCGAACACAACAGCCAACAAACAGGCCTGTGACTCACTCTCAAAAGGATAAAAAATAAATAAATAAGCACATTCACTAAACATTTTTGTGTACTGGTGTCCTTTACTGCAGAATCTTTCATGCATAGTATATGTATGATCATGTACAGATGCTTGCAAACATTCAAGTATGTCCTTGTACACATGAATGTTTATAAATGCTCATTCACTGAATGAGTGAAGGCATATTTTATAACATATGAATATCTATTAATCATCAGTTGATTAATGTTAATACATTATGACACACTTTTCATGTAAATGGAAGATGACATTCAGTTAGCTCTTGTTCAGTATTAGATTTTACAGGTGTATTATTGAAATTTAGATTGTCATTTCATGATAATATTATGTACATGCAAATTAATGTAATTACCCATATAACAGCCTAATTTTTAATGTAATGTTTTCTTGTGTCTTTACTCTGAAAGACATTACTTACCTTAATCTTCATTTATAATTCATCATGTTGGCATGTGATCATGTTTGATTTGCGGTTACAAATTATCATAATGATGTTGCTAAGCACTTAAGTTAGAACTTATATTGATATTTTTTTAAGTGTGTATGAATATATTTGTAGTCTATCTCTGAAGGCATTGATATATATATATATATATATATATATATATATATATATATATATATACGTGTAGAGCAAGCATGTCAAACTCAAATGCTAACAAGGGCCAAATAAACAAGGTTTAAGTCTAGGTGGGCCGCAAAAAAAAACAACTTACATTTTCATAGAAACGTAGGTTTATTTCGAAAAGGTGTGTGTGTGTGTGTGTGTGTGTGTGTGTGTGTGTGTGTGTGTGTGTGTGTGTGTGTGTGTGTGTGTGTGTGTGTGTGTGTGTGTGTGTGTGTGTGTGTGTGTGTGTGTGTGTGTGTGTGTGTTCATCATAGCACAGTTGATGATTACACACATTGTTATTGTCATTAAGAGTAAACTTGTTTTTCTCATTTTGATTGCCTAAGCAGCAAGTAAAGTTTCGATTCCTGTGAAAAAAGGGTATCTTAGACAAAGAATCTCAGTCAATTATTGTAACAAATTTCTTGTGGGAGAAAAACAAGGCGTATAAATGGTCGGTTGTATTCTAACCTTGGAAAATACAGCAAAGATAACATGTAACTATTCACACATTCAGCAGACATCCTTATGCTTTCAACTTAGACAGTGTACACATGAAGAGAGAAGAAATGGCAGGACTTTTCACATTGCACAGCCATCCACGTAAATCATACAAATTTTTGATTTATGAAGCAATCGAGTCCACGCCACTGAAAAAGGCTACCATGGGGGAAATCTATGACTTGATCCAAAACAAATATCCATACTACCAAGAAACAGCCAATCAAAGAAATTTTAAAACTTCTGGACGTTTCACTTTATCCACAAATGAATGTTTTGAGCGTGTCCCTCAACGTCAAGCTCATCGATACGGCTGCTGGCAGGTTGCTGCATCATTTAAACTTACCATGGAACATGGAACATATCTGGTGTTAAATAGCATATCTTTGCCTAATGCCAGTTACATAGAAGCCTCACTGACTGTCGCGTCTGTTCATATACCTGCACCATCCATTCCTCTCGACGAGATGCAAGATGGACATAACTACAATGATATGTTTCAAAACTTATATGGCCAATACGAATGTGGAGGTGAAAACAACCAACAACTGTACGTACCTCCGGATGTCTTGTTTCAAGAAGCCACTGCAGATCCATATGACGGCCTCATGGAGATGTGTCTGAATCAGGATTCAACGGTTGGCTCAACCATGGATGATACAGTTGTGCCTTCCTGGAGCGATTTGTTGCAGTCAAATCAGTTTTGACTTCTACAATAATGGTAAATACACATTCCGTTATGCCTTGACTCAAATAATATATGTCTCAAATATTATAACATCATCTGCATAATATACACAATTTGTTAGCCAAATGAGTGGATACAGCATAACATTGCAGACAGCGTTACATGGAGCGTTTACAAATAGATTATTTCCTATAACAATAGACTACATGACGAACCAGGAGTACACATTGGTGACGGAGTCCTAAATCATTCATTATTTTAAACCATCTTTTCTAAATGTTACACTAACTGTAACACACACACACACCTCATTGTTTAGCATTCAACATATAAAAACAATGTGTCGCCCACATGTGATGTGGGAAAGTGATCATGTCCCAAGGCGTCCTTAAAAAGGTTACCGATGCAAGCCCCCCCCCCAACCGATGTGCGCGCGTGAAACAATATTGGCTGTGCCCGTAGCTTATTGTTACGGTCAGTGTAGTGTGTCATGCGCGCGCACCGGGGGGGCGGGGCATGCACAGCGCTGGAGGCCAATGTTCATTCAGTGGGAGGGGTGTTTGCGTGCATTTCATGTTGCCTTCACATGACGTCACACATATTTTGTTCGCTCATTGGCTGATCGTCCGTTTTGGCCATGGGCACACGTCCCTTTACAAAGTTTAGATATGCACGTGTGTAGAAGTGAATTTCTTTCGCTTCCATATCATAACTTTCAGCCATGATATGCGTACTGCTAGCAGCACCATGGAGGGACATGTATTGAACGCACAGCATACACATCGTTTAGCGCATGCGCTAAGAGTTAGTCCACACATTCGTGACGTGCGCGCGCAACAGACGTTGTGCGCGCACATTATTATGTATGCAGGCACCGGAACAAACATATCAGTAGTAATGCGAACACCGGCATTAGAAACATGAGATAGTTCTATATATTTACTTTGATCATTGCAGTTTAAACATATACGTTACTTATGCGTGAATGTCCACAATCATATAGAGATGTGTTAAGCGTTGTCATGCTGAAACATAGATAAATGTTCAATCTTTGAACATCATGTGTTTTCTGTATTTCACAGATGGCGAGGATGAATACATGGGACCAATGTATGATTTCAGATAGGCCAATCGTTATATTAGATGATTGTGACGACTAGCGAACAACAATTATAATAAATATGTAACAATGCTTGCAAAGATTGGTGCGCATATTAACAATCACTACATACTGCTTCGACACACTTTATTCGAGCAAATGCCCAGTTTGTACCTGGCAGATACCTGGAATCCGCCGCTGCTCACCTCTTGCATGCTGCGTTGCGTTTGCCTTCCCAGCCACGGTTCATGCCTGGCTGACAGGCGGCTGATGTGTTAAATGATAATGATCAGGATTTACTAGGCTGCAATGCTTCGCGTGTCCGCCAGATGGCATAAACTCCTGACTTGTAAAGCGCCGAATCAGTAATGTGTGGGCTTGCAGTTGTTTCGTTTAAAAAAGATACTGTACCACAGTGTGCCATTGTACAGTAACTTGGCCTTAGCCTTGAGACTGAAGGAAGAGTTGCAAAAATGTATCAATTTAGGCTTTACATATTAAATAAAGACAAAGACCTATTTCAGTTACACTATTCTCCAGAGACCCACCATGAGTGTTCAAGTGCAGCCCGTGTTCCAAAAACCTGACAGAAGTTATGCTTATTTGATATGGGCCGCTATTAATGCAACAGAGGATAAGATGGCAACAGTTGTTCAAATTTATCAGTATTTTATCGAAAACTATGACTTTTACAAATTTTCGCCAACTCCTCATTTGTGGAAGCGTGCAATAAGGAAAAGGTTATGTAGTGACCCCTGTTTTCACCGTATTGAGCCCCAATTTGTTGGAGGGTATTGGTGTGTGTCACAGGGTTTTTCCCGTATCGATGATCATGGAGGCGGCAAAAGGCGAAGGGTCATGTTAAAACCAACTAAGAAGTGACAGTCCCTGCCAAGCAATGCACCAGCACCAGCACCGGCTTCCAATGACGGTCCCACTGTCAGTGACAACCCTGAGACAGAGTCGGATTTCGCGGCCAGTTTTGATGAAGCTTGCATGTACCTAAGCGATTTCCCGCCTCACCTGCTGACTACAGGTGGGCTAGTCCCGCTGCAAACTATCGACGTGGGTGATGAAGGAAGCTGTACTGGCAGTGGACCGGCGCCGGTGCAAGCTGAATGGTAAATAGTATGGTGAGTACTGTATTGTTGCCGTATTATTTTGGTGGGGCTGCCTGGGTACTTCTTTAGGGGGCTGACCATTACTGTACATTAAAACTTTTCATTTTGTTTTTCCTCAGAAAAGAAAATGGCTAATGGGGGGATTTCGATGGATAATATTGTGCTGTATGCTGATGTTTTCCGGCCGAACAGTATACTGTGTAATAAACCCGAATAAATAAAACTATGCATTTATTCTACAGTACATGTTCAGTAAATTACTGCACATACTGGGGGCGAGATGTGTTTGCAGCAGAGAGAGATCCGCTGCTCTCTCTGCGCAAACATCGGCACATTAAAAATTATTTTAAATACATTTTTATTGATAGTGTAGATGTGCAGGGGGTCTCTGGAGCTGAACCGCACTGGTTTCAGGTCAGTGGACCCCCTGCTCCCCGAGATACAGGCCCCTTTAGGGGGTGCCGGTATCCCTCTGCGTTTAAAGGGCCCGATCACGTGACCGCAACCTGTAAACCAAGAAGAGCAGAGGGATACCGGCACCCCCTAAAGGGGCCTGTATCTCGGGGAGCAGGGGGTCCCCAGACCTAAAACCAGTGCGGTTCAGCTCCGGAGACCCTCTGCACATCTACACTATAAATAAAACTCGTTCTTTACCTTAGCGGCTATGCGCTATGGTAAAGAAGCAGCATTTCTGCATTTTTAATAATATTGTACAGTGAGCAGGGGGTTCCCTGAGCCAGAAATCTAAACTCAGGGGACCCCCTGCTCCTGCTCAATATTATTACAAAATACAGAAATGCTGCTTCATTACCATAGCGGATAGCCGCTAAGGCAATAAAGGGGTTAACCCACCGTGCCCGCTTTATTGTGGGTGGCGGGGATGGGTGAGGGGGGTATTTGGCCCTTGGTGTGAGTTTAGGACTTGCGGGGGGGGTTGCGGGTGCACTTAACCCCTTCACGACCGTAGCAGTTAATACCGTTACGGTCATGAAGGGGTTAAACCCTCCCGCTACCCACCCGCAAGCCCTAAACAAACCACTGTTGGGGCTAATACCCCCTTCACCCACCCCCGCTACCCACAATAAAAAAAAACTCACACACAGCAGCCGCCAAAAAATAAATAAATAAATCTAAATAAATAAATGACAATAAATACATTTTAAATACATTTTTATTGATAGTGTCGATGTGCAGGGGGTCGCGGGAGCTGAACCGCACTGGTTTCAGGTCGGTGGACCCCCTGCTCCCCGAGATACAGGCCCCTTTAGGGGGTGCCGGTATCCCTCTGCGTTTAAAGGGCCCGATCACGTGACCGCGACCTGTAAACCAAGCAGAGCAGAGGGATACCGGCACCCCCTAAAGGGGCCTGTATCTCGGGGAGCAGGGGGTCCCCAGACCTAAAACCAGTGCGGTTCAGCTCCGGAGACCCTCTGCACATCTACACTATAAATAAAACACATACAGTATATACAGTAAATAAACAATCCTTCTTTACCTTAGCGGCTATGCGCTATGGTAAAGAAGCAGCATTTCTGTATTTTTAATAATATTGTACAGTGAGCAGGGAATTCCCTGAGCCAGAAATCTAAACTCAGGGGAACCCCTGCTCCTGCTCAATATTATTAAAAATACAGAAATGCTGCTTCATTACCATAACGGATAGCCGCTAAGGCAATGAAGGGGTTAACCCACCGTGCCCGCTTTATTGTGGGTGGTGGGGATGAGTGAGGGGGGTATTTGGCCCTTGGTGTGAGTTTAGCACTTGCGGGGGGGGGGGTTACGGGTGCACTTAACCCCTTCACGACCGTAGCAGTTAATACCGTTACGGTATTTAGTGGGTGCCGGTATCCCTCTGCGTTTAAGGGCCCGATCACGTGACCGCGACCTGTAAACCAAGCAGAGCAGAGGGATACCGGCACCCCCTAAAGGGGCCTGTATCTCGGGGAGCAGGGGGTCCCCAGACCTAAAACCAGTGCGGTTCAGCTCCGGAGACCCTCTGCACATTTACACTATCAATAAAAATGTATTTTAAATGTATTTATTTATATTCATTTATTTATTTATTTATTTAGATGTATTTATTAATAGTGCTGCTGCTGCTGCTGCTGTGTGTGAATTTTTTTTATTGTGGGTAGTGGGGGTGGGTGGTGGGGGGCTAATACCCCTTTCACCCCATCCCCGCTACCCACAATAAAAAAAATTCACGCACAGCAGCCCCACAATTAATAAATAAATCTAAATAAATAAATAAATACATGAAGAGAAATAAATATATACTGTACTGTAAGTCCAACCAGAAAACACAATTTAAAACCAAAGCTAACCCTTACAATACCAAGGATTACATCTACAGTGTATCTAATTGTAAAAAACATTATACATTATACACACATTGAAGCATTGCAATAAATAACAAACAAGCCCCCTACCCTATTCTCTTTGAAACCTCCCTACAGTACCTTCACTGTAATCTATGTAAAAAAACCCTCCCCTATTCTCTTTGAAACCTCCCTACCTTCACTGTAATCTATGTAAAACCCCCTCCCCTATTCTCATTGAAACCTCCCTACCTTCACTGTAATCTATGTAAAACCCCCTCCCCTATTCTCTTTGAAACCTCCCTACCTTCACTGTAATCTATGTAAAACCCCCTCCCCTATTCTCTTTGAAACCTCCCTACCTTCACTGTAATCTATGTAAAACCCCCTCCCCTATTCTCTTTGAAACCTTCCTACCTTCACTGTAATCTATGTAAAACCCCCTCCCCTATTCTCTTTGAAACCTCCTTACCTTCACTGTAATCTATTTAAAACCAGAATCACTGCGGATATCGGAAAATAATACAATTTTATTAATTCTACAGTACATACAGTAGATACTTAAAAACACATATACTGTACATTGTTACAAATCCCTTTTGTGGCTGTGTTTTTAAGTATCTATGTAGAATTAATAAAATTGTATTATTTTCCGATATCCGCAGTGATTCTGGTCAACCTGACAGATTTGTAGTAATATACTGCAAGACCATTTGTTGTCTACCCTTTACTATACTGTATGAATGACAATAGAGTGCTGTATACTTTATAAGGGGAATCCATCTGATCAACTCTCTTTGATCAACACTGATAAATATCATATTTATACCCCTTTAGCACCTGTCGTTCTATCCTATGCACCCATTTACAATGGTGATTGCGGTCGTATTCACGTACTTTATGTGAGATAAATTAACCAGTTCTTTTATTGCTGAAGTCGCCACAAAAAACTTTTATTTACAAATACAGTACAATACAATGGTGAAACATTTCAAGTTAACAGCAATTCAAAACCTCAACACACAATAATACATACTGTACAGTACTGTATGATTATTTATTTATAATACAGTATACAGCTCTGTACTGTATATGCAGTATACAGTATACTGTACTGTATTTGGGCCTTGTCTTTGGGGGTTTATTCATGCAATTATTAGGGTGACCTGCCTTTGGAAATACTGAGACAGTACAGTCCCAGTTATTTCAGCCACCCCACCCCCTCCCTTAGAGTTTTTAATCCCTCCCTGGCCAAGCGTCAATCGTCTGGCTAATCCAATCCAAGCCATTGTCTTATTAATCTGCCCATGGGATGGCTACGGTAACAAGATTCAGCAGGAGGCCAGCCAGAGTCTGATCCCACCATCACCCTCCCTTAGAGGGAGGCCTGCCTGCTTTGGAAAAATCCCCTCTCGAATTGGAAATGTAAATCTGATGTGCATCCGTTTGCTTACAGTAACTGTTCTGTTCAGAACAGCATATGTAGAAAGATGGTGGAGCACTGCAAAAAAATAGGGCTGGAGGCAGATCCGTGAAAAATAAAAATGCTTTAATCCAAATGCATGGTAGCAACAGCTACATTAAAAGGGTCCTCTAACGCGTTTCGCACTTTAGCAGCGCTTTATCAAAGAGTACCTCATGAAAAGAGTACCTCTTTGATAAAGCGCTGCTAAAGCGCGAAACGCATTAGAGGACCCTTTTAATGTAGCTGTTGCTACCATGCATTTGGATTAAAGCATTTTTATTTTTCACGGATCTGCCTCCAGCCCTATTTTTTTGCAGTGCTCCACCATCTTTCTACATATACTATACCTACAAAACGGAACGGATGCACGCTGTCATGGAGCAGAAGGGCTTAATATGTGAGTGACCTACTATGTTTATGGTTATTGTGACTATAGGGTATGTGCAGGGCTCCAGCCTATGATACAGGATATGTTTAATCCACATAGTGATTGCACTGGGAGTCTCTTTATATAGGGGCTTCCATGTGGTTTCACTTTTAAAGTGGTTATTATTGCTCTGTCCTTGTTAGGCTTCATATGGTGAGCCATATACCCTGTCACACATCCACACATTAAATATACAATTTATATACCCCTGTCTCCTAAGCATTATGGCCAACATTGCACAATCCTGGATTTAGAAGCACCATCAAGAGATTCATTTCTCAACCTTTGCTGTTCAGAACAGCCACTGCTTCTAAATTACTGAAAATATACAGGATAAATATACAGTAATGTGAAATAATCCGTTCTGTGGGTCTGAGAGGGTTGAAAGTCACCAGGTCCTCATACAGTACAATACATTCTCGAATACCTTTAGAATAAAAATACAGTATATATAAATATACAGTATAAATATTGCACAGTATAATGTTAAATAACCCATCCTGTTCTTTTTCCCTTCATAACAGTATCCTCATTGTGTCTGCGGTACAGTAGTTCATTGAGAGAGGAGAGGTTTTGTGTACATCATTACTGCTGTTTATATACTGTACATTTGACTGCACAAGCAGATTTGACGGAACACAACGCCCCCCCTCCCCCTTGGGCATCCTTTTTCCTGGAACGACAAGAAAACAAAAACTTTGTTCAGTTACTGTACTGTACGTGCGTACTATATTATGGTAGAACTACTGTACAGTAGGTGGCTGGTGGAGCTTTCTCTGGAAAGAAAAAATGGAGCAGTTAGTAGGCAGTTACTGTAGTACTGTCAAACTAGTCTACTGTACTGTATACTGCAATATGGTCTATATATTTATTGCAGCGTTCCACGGTGAGTTCATTGTTCCAAAAACTCATTATGGCTTTATACAACTCGTCCTTCTTGGAGGGTTTCGCCACTTTACGGATGTGGTCCTTCAGCTGATGCCAGACCATTTCGATCGGATTGAAGTCTGGCGATCTGTGATTGGAAAGAAAGGACAATTAGTTTAAGAGATACAGTACACAGTAAAAACAGTGGGGAACAAAAATGGGACACGGTCTACTGCACTTACTCCGCTGGCGTCTTCACCCAGTTGATGCCGCGCTCAAGGATATGCACCGTCGACGCGGTGTGCTTGGGATCGTTGTCCTGGTAGAAGCGATGCCCATTGGGAAAGTCACGTCTGATGTATCGCACTATCACGGGCACAATGTTGTCTTGGAAGAAATCTTTATTCATGATTCCTATAGCAAGAAAAGAAAAGTGCTCAAGTACAGTACAGTGCATACGGTAAGGCAACACTAGTCAAGTACAGTGCATTAGGCGGCATTATATTTGAGAAATTGTACCTTCAAAGACGATAATGCATCCCGGTCCACGCCTAGAGATGGCACCCCACACATGCAGCTTCACAGGGTGTTTTGGCCGCGGCTTCAAAGTTATGCAGCCTTTTTTGTGGAACGCAAATCTTGCAAATCTCTCCAGCGACACAGTAGACTCATCAGTGAAGATGCAATCCTGGAAAGTCTCACCGCTGTCGATCCATGCTTGGGCCTGTAGCACTCTTTTGATTTTGTTTGCGTCCCGTATCATGGGGTATGCTCTGTAATGACAATGAATAAAAAAATTTAGCGTCACAGCGCAGTACAGTTTGCAAAACAACACTTTTACTTAACAGTACCTCCTGTACTGTCCAGTACTAACCTCACACGTCCATATTTCCATCCAATTCTGCGTCTCATCTTCTTTATGCTGCTCTCGGATACAGTCAGATTGTGCTTTTCCTGCAGAGTGTTTTTAACCCTTAATGCGCTCCTCTCATCATTTTCCTCACTTATTCTGTCCACCAGAAGAGTAGTCTCCCTACAATGCAAAGAAATTATATTGTTTTATTAATATGCAGCAATATAAAATGTATACTGTATACTGTACATGTAATGTTGTAATATACAGTAAATATAAATATACAAAAAATGTATACTGCTGTACTATAAATATAAATAGACAAAATATACAGTATACAGTACTGTTGTAATCTAAATATACTATATAAATATACTGTTGTTATATCATAATAAATACACATCATATACTGTATATTCCGTTGTAAGATGAATTGCAATATACCAAAAGTGTATACTGCTGCACAAAAAATATAAATTGACCACACATACACTATATACTGTTGTAATATAATAAATATACTATATAAATACGGTATACTGTTGTTATATCATAATAAATACACATCATATACTGTATATTCCGTTGTAAGATGAATTGCAATATAACAAAAGTGTATACTGCTGCACAAAAAATATAAATTGACCACACATACACTATATACTGTTGTAATATAAATATACTATATAAATACGGTATACTGTAGATGTACACTACAGTTTTCTATATTTTTTTTGGTTAAGTTTTATAAATATACTTACGCATTTGTTACCCTTGGTGCCTTTTTGCGGTCTCTGTTTTTTCCGTGTGCATGATAGCACACAGTGTTTGATGGCACAACGAGGCCAGAAGCAGTTAACCAGCGCTGGATATCTGCAATTCGTTTTCCGCTGGTGTACATCTCCTTCATTCTCATGCTGAGATCCTTTGAAATCATCTTAACAGGCATTGCTGCGAGTAGAAAGAAATACAAACACAAGAATGTGTATTCGATGTTTAGTCGATGTGTATTCAATGTGCAGTGAATCCACAAAATGGATGGTGTATTTATATGTTAATGACTCACATTACAGACCACCCACTTTCAACACCTGTACCTGGCCACCATGCATAAAAGGTTGTACACGTTGCATAGCCCACCACTTGCTGATCTTTATCTGAGCCATTGTCCAGATACTGCATTGTGCCTCCCGCTTACATTGAGCATCCCCGGTTCTATGGACGCAAGAACCATCTCACCTCTGCTGTGCCTGCCACACTGAAAAAGAGAAAGGCAGTTACCGTTTCCAAGCCAAAGGCAAAGCGACAGGCTAAGGCCAATAAAGAAAATCTTCTGCTGACCCCAAAGGCTAAGGGTTTTAAAACACGTCAGCCTTATTATGTGAAGAAGAAATACGGTACTGTGCTCGGTACGCAAAACGAATGGCAGCCAACTCACCGAATCCGCAGACTACTTGCTCCCATAAGCTTCGACGACTCTGCTGTAGCTGTCCTGGAAATCTTCAGCCCGGCTTCTCCACCCCCATCTTCTCCGGTTCCATCTGAAGATGCTGCTGCCTCTGAAATCCACGGGTCACTGTCTACTTTGCTCTTGGATGACTCTGCTTCTCTCCCGGAAATCCAGCGGTCACCTTCTCCATCCCTCTTCGACGACGCTGCAGCTTCTCCTGTACCAGGCATCCCCAGGTCACCTCCTCCACTCTCCATCGATGCCGCTTCTCTCCAGGGAACCCCCATCTCATCCTCCATTGCACCCATCCCCCCAGATCTCCAGATGCCATGCACAAGCAGCTCGTTAGACCGGATCCTGAATGGGCTAACTGTGGATCTCCCCGGGAATTCTATTGTGCTGGCAAAGCTAGATCTGCTTCTGGAGTCGGTGCTACATGTGGAGCAACGGATGCTACATATGGAGCAACGGATGGATCAACGGATGGACAAGATAGAGGCTGACATAGCGGGCATACATTATTTGCTCGGTGTTAATGCCCCTGTTTCCCCAACGCTGGAGCAGGGGGGTGACATGGATGTGATGCATGGTACCTTCGGCCCCCGTCCATCACCAAGCACACCCCCTCCACCAGAAGATGCAGTGTACTATGCTATTGAGGAGGACATGACAACCCCGTCAAGACCACGCCAGGAGACAACCCGGCGACCACTACCGGAGGAAAGCTTCCTCCCAGACACCCTAACATTGCCCGTCGCCTCAAGTACACCCGCTCCCAAAAGACCTCCTACACCCACTCGCATAGAAACAGTGCCCGACATCTCCCTGTGCGATCTGCCACCGGCGCTGAGGGAGAAGTATAGGGTGAGGAGTGCTGGTATACCACACAAGTATGCCTTGATCATATTTAAACACCATGTTCCCTACACATTGTACTGCGAGTGGGTGTTCAAAGTAAATTACGATGGGAATCGCCATAAAAAGGCCCTTCCTGCTAATTTAAGGAAAAACATTGTGGAAGAAATGCAGCGCTATTATCCTGTTACAGATCCTGTAATGAGAACCGTTAGAGACTGCATTAATGGCGTTTTGCGCCATGCAAGGCATCGGCCATGGATGGAAAATGGGGAGGACTTTCAGTGAGACCATACTGTAATATTGTGCTGTACTGTACAGTACATGTTTTGCCCTACAGTACCTGCTGTACTTAAACAAAGGATACTGTATGTTGTTGTGTGTTGCACGGTTTTTGTACTGTATTTGTAAATAAAAGTTTTTGGTGGCGACTTCAGCAATAAAAGAACTGGTTAATTTATCTCACACTCAGTACTACAAACTGCTTTTTGCTGCCAGACTGCAAAGCCGCAAGACCAGCAACATTGTAACAAAAGAGCAATGAGCGCGAAATTGGCGTGGGAACTTCTGTTCTAAGGCCCCTAGAAATAATATTCTTTATTTTATTTATAAACTCACATTTATAAACCCCGTCACCCACCCCCGCTACACACAATAAAAAATAATCACACACAGCATCCCCGCAATAAATAAATAAATAAATACAAATAAATACATTTGAAATACATTTTTATTTATAGTGTAGATGTGCAGGGGGTCTCGGGAGCTGAACCGCACTGGTTTCAGGTCGGGGGACCTCCTGCCCCCCGTGATACAGACCCCTTTATGAGGTGCCGGTATCCCTCTGCGTTAAAGGCCCCGATCACGTGACTGCGGCCTGTTAAACCAAGCAGAGCAGAGGGATACCGGCACCCCCTAAAGAGGCCTGTATCTCGGGGAGCAGGGGGTCCCCAGACCTAAAACCAGTGCGGTTCAGCTCCGGAGACCCTCTGCACATCTACACTGTGAATAAAACACACACACATCATTAAATAATCATTCTTTACCTTAGCGGCTATGCGCTATGGTAAAGAAGCAGCATTTCTGTATTTTTAATAATATTGTACAGTGAGCAGGGGGTTCCCTGAGACAGAAATCTAATCTCAGGGGACCCCCTGCTCCTGCACAATATTATTAAAAGTTCAGAAATGCTGCTTCATTACCATAGCGTATAGCCGCTAACGTAATGAAGGTGTTAAGGCATAATAACCAATAAATACATTCAATACACTACCCACTACCCATGGCAACCTCCGCTGCTACTGCTGTACAGTAAAACAGAGAAAAAAATTAACACTTTCAAAGTAATGTCCCCTAACCCCTTAATCACCATAGCGGTTATTAACCGCTACAGTCATGAAGGGGTTAACCCACCCTCACCCACCACTCGGGACGCCTACTGTACATACCCTCCCACTCTAACCCCCCACCCCGTGAGGCCTAACCACCCTCAACCCTCACCCACTAACTACCCACAAGGGAGGCCTACCCACATACCGTTGGGGAACCCCCCCCACCCCCCACCCCCAGTCCCCGCAATCAAAACAATGCACAGCCCCACAATAAACAGCATTCTATTTATTAAATACATTACCCACCCCCTGTGCCCCCCTATAAATACAAGATTTATTCTTTTACATTCAGGGTCCATAACGCAGCCCCACGCTAGTCCCCGGTGGGCTGGCAGGGCACCTGGACAGACCTATAGTTTACCAGCAGCATTCCACAGGTTCTGGAGGCCTGCTGGTGGATCCTGCCAGCACCATGGCCCTCAGGTGGTCTCCTTGGGTCACCGTGGGACACAATTGGGTCCCCACGGTAGGCCCAAGGATGTCTGGGAGCCCCGTGTCAAACCCACAGGTGTCTGCGGGGCCTCGGGTGGTTCCCATGGGGGTCTGGGGAACTCACGGGTGCTCACTATGGATCCTCGGTGCCCCCACAGAAGTGGGACCACACATCATCATCCCCGCACCTACGGGTCGGAGGTGCCCCCACAGAAGTGGGACCAAACATCGTCATGCCCACAGACTACGGGTCGGAGGTGCCCCCACAGAAGTGGGACCACACATCGTCATGCCCGCATGTGTCACCCGTGGAACCACCAGCCTGCTACCCTTTAGGATACCCGAGGATTCCCCGCAGGTGGTCTCCAGAGGTCCCATGCAAAACCACGGAATCAAACCCTAAATGTAAAAAAAATAAACCAAAATAAACCTGGCCTATACATTCAATACATACACCCTCCCCCCCAACACCTACAGTACAATAATGTGCAAAATAACTATTATCCAGATATGGATAATAGATTAATTGCCCATTATTAAAAACATTAACTAGCATATTCAAATAAATAAAGTACTACTGACCTCATCAATACGAAGTGTCCGACGTCAGCGCCTTCCTTCTCTTGCCCACACAATACATAGCCAAAACCAAGCCAATACATTGCAAGTACATTAAGATATCAATTAACCCCTTAAACACCTTATCGGATAATAACCGCAAAGGTAATTAAGGGGTTAAGCCACATTGGCCCGATACCCACCCTTCACCCATGAATTTGTACTGTGGCTTCATCATGCAACTATATATTATTATACTGTATATATATATAGAGAGACAGAGAGAAAGAGAGAGAGAGAGAGAGAGAGAGAGAGATATACAGTATATATATATATATATATATATATATATATATATATATATATATATATATAATCAAAAAATAAATAGATGATACCGTTCTGTGGCTAACGAAATGCTTTTATTTGTGCGAGCTTTCGAGATACACTGATCTCTTCTTCCGGCGATGTTACAATTGTGACAGAAACCAGGGGATGGTAATAAATTCCGTATATAGGGCTCCCAGGATACTAGACAGTTTCTATCCTGTTTGGCCTGGGAGTGCAGCCTTATAATACATACACTCCATCCCACAGTTTGGCAAGCGCTGGAACTGAGGGATGAGAGATCCAGACCAGAGTTTGTCTGCTGCCTGATTTCTGTCACCTGTCATGCTAATTAGGAATCAGGTATGAAAGACTGATTTCCTGTTTGCTCTGGTCTCCCCACAAGAGCCAGGAGGCTGGAAGGCTGCTGAACTACAGAGGGGAGAAGCCTCTTCCCCAAACAGGTTCAATCTTTCTGTTCATTTGTGTAAGACTGCAAAAGTACCGTGTTTTGATGTTGGAAGTGGAAAAGCCACTTCCAACCCTGAGTCAGGGATATCTAAGTTAAGTTATCGCTCAGGTGAGCAGCTTTTGTTTTGATCTGTTTTCTGTTGTATGCACTGTGGCAGTCTCAGTGCCTGGGACTGAATAAACCAGGCAAAGCCTGTTTAAAGGAACAGTACGTGACGCCTCATCATTTAACCTACCCTAAAAGACCGTGTTCTAAACAGTCCCGGACAAACGACGGAGCCCCGGAGTAAGCCGTTTGTCACATATGGTGGAGAATGCGGGCAGAGCACTAGGGGGTCTGCGGGTTGAAGAACTTTGGAAAAAAAAAAAAAAAAAAAAAGTTTTTTTCATCCTCTGCAAACAAGATGGAAGACGTGGTGGGTGCGCTGGTACGCAATGTCGCTGCCCAGAAAGACGCGAATGAAACCCAGCAACAGCTGTTAATAGCCCAGCAAGAAACTAATGCAAACCAGCAGCAGACGAATGCAGCCCAGCAACAGCTGCTAATAGCCCAGCAAGAGATTAATGCCAACCAGCAACAGGCGAATGCCAACCAGCAACAGGCGAATGCAAACCAGCAACAGACGAATGAAGCCCTGCAAAACGCGAATGCAAACCAGCAAGAGACAAACCGCTTGCTGAGAGAGGAGCAACAGCGGTTCGCTCAGGGCTTACAGCAGGAACTCGAGATCCTGAGGGGGACTATCAGTAACCTTCCACTGGCAGCGGCAGCCCCAGTACCGAAAATGACCAGGGCAAGCCACTACCTTCAGAAGATGGGACCCTCGGATGATGTGGAAGCCTATCTTCTCACGTTTGAACGCACGGCACAGAGAGAGGGATGGCCAGAAGCTGAGTGGGCTGGTCTAATCGCACCCTTCCTAAGCGGCGAACCCCAGAAGGCTTACTTTGATCTAGAGCCAGCCGAAGCTAACGTCTATGCAAAATTGAAGTTCGAGATCCTCGCCCGCCTCGGCGTAACCACGGCTGTTCGCGCCCAAAGGTTTCACGCATGGTCCTTCACGATGGATAAAGCCACCCGAAGCCAGATGTATGACCTCATCCACCTCGCCCGGAAGTGGCTACAACCCGAGATCAACTCAGCCAGCCACATCGTGGAACGGTTGGTCATGGACCAGTTCTTGAGGAAACTTCCCTCTGCCTTACGCCGTTGGGTCAGTCGGAGTGACCCCCACAATTCGGATGAGCTTGTGGCCCTCGTAGAAAGGTACAATGCAGCAGAAGAGCACCCGCAAACCACAGTCGTGGAGAAACCCCACTACCCGAGGTTCCAGGACTCTTCCAGAGACGGTAAAAGGGTACCGGGGTTAAGGGGCGCTGAAGAGCGGCGACCACCTTCACGCAGCACCAGCAACAGTGGTTCGCACACTAAGGGCAATAGCCAACATGGGGAGCCGGGAAAAGGCTCTAAGTGGGACACAGACTATGTACCTAAATGTGTAAATTGTCATGAGAGGGGCCACACAGCAAAAATCTGCCCACTAAATGATGAGCCCATGCAATGCAACAGCGTGGAACCTTATTCGCTGTTGTCCCAATGTATGGGCCCTAGCCCAGTGGACCCCTTGAATAACCATCTGTGGGCATTTGTAAAGGTTAATGGTAAGAGGGTTCGGGCACTTCTTGACTCTGGGAGCATGGTCACACTAGTGTCCGAATACCTCTTGCCCATTAAGAAGAAACAGGGAAACAGTTCACAAAGAGTGGCAATTTGTTGTATACATGGGGATAATCATGAATATTCCACTGTTGATGTTTTTTTTGAAACAGAGTTTGGTTCTTTAGATTTCAAGGTGGGTATTGTACCCAAACTGGCACATGATGTGTTAATAGGGACCGACTTTCCCCATTTTCTAAAAATGTGGTCCCCCGCTCAGAATAGCGCCCAGAGTTCAATAGCGGACCATAACGAAGTATTAGAAGAAACAAATCCTTTCCCTTTTTCAGAAATGGAGGTTGACGAGGGCCCAAATAAGAAGGTGGAAAAGGAGGAGTGCTGTAAAATTCCCTTCCCCATCACTACTTTGGTAGGGAATACCCCAAATCAAGATGTTGAGCAGACACTTACCACCCCAGAACCGGATAAGACCCTCGCTGACCTAGAGGTCAGTCCTGGGAGTTTTAAGAAGGCCCAGTGGGAGGACCCCACATTAGCGGTAGCAAGGGGAAATATACGGGACCAGAATAGTACTCCTGGCCAACCAGATAGGTCACTTGCTTACCCCTACTTCGAGGTAGAGAACGACCTAGTATATCGGGTTGATAAAAGGAAATCAGTTACAACTAAACAATTGTTGGTACCACGGACATTCCGTAACGTAGTATTACACCTCGCACATAGTCATCCATTGGGGGGACACCTAGGGGTGGAAAAGACAAAAGAAAAGGTTCTCCGAAGCTTCTATTGGCCTGGGGTTCTGGCAGAAATTACGAATTATTGTTCCTCATGCCCAGAATGTCAGATCACCGCCCCGTTCAAGGCGTACCGCAGCCCATTGGTACCCCTTCCCATAATAGAGGTACCATTTGACCGGATTGCTATGGATCTAGTAGGACCCCTAATAAAGTCTGCTAGGGGACATCAGCATATATTGGTAATATTAGATTATGCCACCCGATATCCGGAGGCAGTTCCCCTACGTAGCACCTCAGCTAAAAACATAGCAAAAGAGTTAGTAGTTCTGTTTTACCGGGTCGGGATTCCTAAAGAGATTCTATCTGACCAGGGAACACCATTTATGTCCCAAGTAACGAAAGAGCTATGTAAACTCCTAAAAATCAAGCATCTCAGAACCTCAGTCTATCATCCACAAACAGATGGTTTAGTGGAAAGGTTCAATAAAACCTTAAAGAGCATGTTACGGCGGGCGGTTGATAAAGATGGGAAAAACTGGGATTGTTTGTTACCGTACCTGTTATTTGCCATTAGGGAAGTTCCCCAATCATCCACTGGCTTCTCCCCGTTTGAACTATTGTATGGCCGACACCCAAGGGGCTTACTGGATATAGCCAAAGAGACTTGGGAACACGAGGTTACCCCTTACAGAAGTGTAATAGAGCATGTTGCCCAGATGCAGGACCGCATTGCTGCAGTCCTACCCATAGTGAGGGAACACATGGAGAAAGCTCAAGAAGCACAGAGGAATACATATAATAAGGGTGCTAGGGTCAGAATTTTTTCTCCAGGTGATAGGGTACTAGTTCTGGTTCCCACCGTGGAGAGTAAATTCCTTGCTAAATGGCATGGGCCATATGAGGTCTTGGAAAGAGTGGGAGAAGTAAATTATAAGGTAAGACAGCCAGGTAGGAGGAAACCTGAGCAAATTTACCATATAAACCTACTCAAGCCCTGGAAAGATAGAGAAGTCTTGTTAACCCTAGTACCCCCAGGTCCGTCAGAGAATCAAGAAACTGACCCAGAGGTTAGCATAGCTGAAACCCTGTCTGTTCATCAGAAACGAGAGGTTCAGAATTTAGTGAAAAGAAACAAAGAAATCTTCTCTATACGGCCAGGTAGAACTAGCGTAATTGAACATGACCTAGTCTCTGAACCGGGGGTCCGAGTTAACCTTAAACCGTACCGAATCCCAGAGGCCAAAAGAAAGGCTATAAGTTTAGAGGTTAAAAAAATGCTAAAACTAGGTGTAATTGAGGAATCCCAAAGTGGGTGGAACAGCCCTATAGTCTTAGTCCCAAAGCCAGATGGTACAACAAGGTTTTGTAATGACTACCGGAAACTAAACGCGGTGTCAAAATTTGATACTTATCCTATGCCCAGGGTAGATGAACTTGTAGAGAGACTGGGCAAAGCCCGATATCTCACAACCCTAGACCTAACAAAAGGGTACTGGCAGGTTCCCCTCACAGAAAGGGCAAAAGAAAAGACAGCCTTCTCAACCCCAGACGGCCTCTTTCAGTATAAGGTGTTGCCTTTTGGCTTACATGGAGCTCCCGCCACATTCCAAAGAATGATGGATAAAATTTTAAAACCACATGCTCGGTATGCTGCCGCCTACCTGGATGATGTGGTAATCCATAGTGAAGATTGGCAATCCCACCTTCCAAAGGTCCAAGCTGTGCTTGACGCAGTCCGGTCTGCTGGACTAACTGCTAACCCCGCTAAATGCACTATTGGTCTGGAGGAGGCCAAGTATCTGGGATATTCTATTGGCAGAGGTTTACTCAAACCCCAAACACTCAAAGTGGAGGCGATACAAAATTGGCCAAGGCCAGTTACAAAAAAACAAGTAAGGACCTTTTTGGGGTTAATTGGGTACTATAGAAGGTTTATTCCCAATTTTGCAACTAAGGCAACCCCACTAACTGACCTCACAAAAGCAAGAGGACCGCTAATGGTAAAGTGGTCCCCCGAAACCGAACAGGCCTTTAGAAGCCTGAAAGAAGCTCTCTGTGCCCAACCAGTGTTGGTCACACCTGACTTCTCCAAAGAGTTCGTAGTCCAAACCGACGCATCTGAGGTAGGGCTGGGGGCGGTACTCTCCCAGGAGTCTCAAGGTGAGGAGCACCCCATCCTTTATTTAAGTAGGAAACTAAATCCCCAGGAGAAAAATTACTCCATAGTAGAGAAAGAGTGTCTCGCAATAAAGTGGGCTGTAGAGACGCTCAAATACTACCTGTTGGGGAGAAAATTCCGGTTGGTCACAGATCATGCACCCCTTACCTGGATGTGTCAAAACAGGGAAAAGAATGCTAGAGTGACCAGGTGGTTCCTAAGCCTACAACCCTTTAAATTTTCTGTGGAACACAGGTCAGGGCACAAACATGGCAATGCTGACGGGTTGTCAAGGATGCACTCCCTAATATCCATGGTCGCTCATCCCTCGAGGTCTGAGCTGGGGGGGAGGATATGTGACAGAAACCAGGGGATGGTAATAAATTCCGTATATAGGGCTCCCAGGATACTAGACAGTTTCTATCCTGTTTGGCCTGGGAGTGCAGCCTTATAATACATACACTCCATCCCACAGTTTGGCAAGCGCTGGAACTGAGGGATGAGAGATCCAGACCAGAGTTTGTCTGCTGCCTGATTTCTGTCACCTGTCATGCTAATTAGGAATCAGGTATGAAAGACTGATTTCCTGTTTGCTCTGGTCTCCCCACAAGAGCCAGGAGGCTGGAAGGCTGCTGAACTACAGAGGGGAGAAGCCTCTTCCCCAAACAGGTTCAATCTTTCTGTTCATTTGTGTAAGACTGCAAAAGTACCGTGTTTTGATGTTGGAAGTGGAAAAGCCACTTCCAACCCTGAGTCAGGGATATCTAAGTTAAGTTATCGCTCAGGTGAGCAGCTTTTGTTTTGATCTGTTTTCTGTTGTATGCACTGTGGCAGTCTCAGTGCCTGGGACTGAATAAACCAGGCATAGCCTGTTTAAAGGAACACTACGTGACGCCTCATCATTTAACCTACCCTAAAAGACCGTGTTCTAAACAGTCCCGGACAAACGACGGAGCCCCGGAGTAAGCCGTTTGTCACACAATGAATGAAGCAAGGATAACTTAAAAACAGTGTCTCTTGGAATGTTATCTGTGCTTGTCCTTCCCCCGGTGTGGATGTGTTTTATGGCTAGAGGTGTCAAAGGGTAACTGAAAGCAAGTGAAGAAAGAGTGTGTATGTGTATCAGTGTGAATAAAAATGAATGGAGAGCCCACAGTATAAACAGTGCTCTACACAAGGTGTGTGTGGAGTGAGAGGGATATAAATGGTGTGGGTGGGTGTGGAAATGTGAGAGTTTGTAGCACAACTAAAAGTGTGTGTGGATACTATGTGGTCCCTATTGGTGTATATGGATGGAAAAATAAGGAGTATTAGTATGTGTGAGAGACAGCTGTGTGTGCATACATATAGCACAGTATGTACAGACATGGCCTTTAGCGCTCATGGGAAGAGAGTTCGCTAGTGTCAGTAATGACTCATAAAATTTCGATCTCTGTTTAGGCCACTGCTAAGTGTCCCGAACAGTTGCATAAATTTGTATTCATGCAACCGTCTCTCTTTCGGGGTTTTAAGATTACCTTTGAGTATGGCAACCCTCAGATCGTTCATCTTATGGCCAGAGTCAGAGAAATGTTCGCCAACAGGACTGTCTCTTGTTCCGCGTGTGATGCTGTGGCGATGCAGGTTCATTCTCTTGTTTAGCCCCTGTCCTGTCTCACCTATGTAGTAGCAGCCCCCTGGGCATTTCATGCACATGATGAGGTACACGACATTGCTGGAGGAACAGGTGAACCCTCCTCTGATTTTGTATTCCCGATTCTTGTGTGGTATTTGTATTGTGTCCACTGTGTAGAGCATTGCGCAGGTTTTGCATCTTGGGTCCTGGCATGGTTTTGTCCCGCATTCAGTTGTACTGCTGAATACTTTACTCCTCACCATAATATTCTTGAGATTATGGGGTTGTCTGTATGATAATAAGGGTGCTTCAGGGAAGACCTGTTGCAGTCTTATATCTTCCTGGAGGATGGGTTGTAGTTTCCTGGCGATCTTGCGTAGGGCTCCTAGGTGTGGGTTATATGTGACCACCAAAGGAACCCTGTCGCTTGTCTCCTTCTGTTTGTATTCAAGGAGATCACTTTTTGGTATTCTGGTGGCTTTGTGAATTTGCTGGTCTACAATTCTGTGGTTATATCCACGGTTTATAAAGTCTGATCTCAAGGCTTTAATCCGCTGGTCTCTGTCTACTGTGTCGGAGCATATCCGGTTGTATCGTATGGCTTGACTGTAGATGGTTGCATGTTTGGTGTGTGTCGGGTGGAAGCTGTTGTCCCTCAAATATGTGGCTCTGTCTGTAGGTTTGCGGTATACAGAAGTCTGTAGTTGGTTGTTCTTTATAGTAATGGTGGTGTCTAGAAAATGTACTTCATCCGGGGAATGGGTGAGTTTGAGGGTACATTTTCTAGACACCACATTTCCACACCCACCCACACCATTTATATCCCTCTCACTCCACACACACCTTGTGTAGAGCACTGTTTATACTGTGGGCTCTCCATTCAATTTTATTCACACTGATACACATACACACTCTTTCTTCACTTGCTTTCAGTTACCCTTTGACACCTCTAGCCATAAAACACATCCACACCGGGGGAAGGACAAGCACAGATAACATTCCAAGAGACACTGTTTTTAAGTTATCCTTGCTTCATTCATTGTAACATCGCCGGAAGAAGAGATCAGTGTATCTCGAAAGCTCGCACAAATAAAAGCATTTCGTTAGCCACAGAACGGTATCATCTATTTATTTTTTGATTATTGAAGCTCGGCTAACACGGTACTGATACCTCTACATATATATATACACACCCATGATAAACCAATATACAGTACAAATAAATGTAGAAGGGTTATCAAAAGCACTGTCCTACAACCAAACACTTCTCCATACAGTACATACACACTAAATTAAAATCAATTTCCTTTAATATTCATAACTGATCTCTCAATCTAAATCAGCACTAAACCTCTGAAAAGCCATTTAAACAACTTACATTCCAATATACTGTAAATGATGCCTAAATATCTATGCACCATATACATTCTGCAAATTAATCAACCAAGTAAATAAAAATCAATTAGCAATCATTATTTACATCCATAAACAATTCACACTCAATCAAGAACAATGAAACCATTAACAGATTCACGCCTAGAGCAGAACAATTAAGCCTTTGAAAAAATATAAGTACCGACAAAAATACAACCAAGGCTATCTATCCCTGACCTTCCTCAAACACACAATACAATACCAAGGAATACATCTATCTAATTTTAAAATACTTTAAACTCACAAAATAATTAAAAACACATCTAATCCAGCTTTTAAAACATCATCATTTCTTACCCTGAATGTATACTGTACAGTATATCTCTCTAGACATATATACTGTACATACATACATACAGTGGCAAGAAATGATAAACCACAAAAAAAAAAAAAATAAACATGTTAAAAAACCTTTTGAAAAAATTAACAAGTTAAATAAAATACATTTCTTTACTGTAGTTCACTTACCATTACTTGCCCCCACCGATTCCCATTGCGCAGCTTACTCACGAACCAATCCACGATCAGGAACCCATAAAATAATAAACCAGAAAATAATAAACATTAAACTAAAAATCCAAATCAATCCACGGGTCTTCTACTTGTAATCCATCTTCATCTGTATTCTTCTTTCTTCTATCTCCTTCCGGGCGGGGCAGGGCGTGGTCTTCTTTCCATCATCGGCCACGCCCTTGTCTTTTTTCTTCTCCGGAGGTCCTTCCTCCGCGGCGTCTGGCTTCAAAATGAGACGACATAGGCTTTTAAAGGCCCTGACACATGGTATAGCCAATCAGAGTAGGGATAAAGTTCCCACGCTCTTATTGGCTCTAGTACCATGTGTGCACGGCAATCTGACGTCACCTTAAAGGCATTTGAAGCAAAGCCATTCTGATTGGCTGTGCTTTCATTGGCTTTAAGATGACGTCATCATTTAAATTTTTGTCGGCCAAAACACATGGTTTTCACGGCCCAATCAGGACCGTGGGAACCATGACGCAAAATGTGACATCATAGGCCTTTAAAAGCCTATGTCGTCTCATTTTGAAGCCAGACGCCGCGGAGGAAGGACCTCCGGCCAAGAAAGAAGATCAGGGCATGGCCGCAGACAGGGAGAAGACCCCGCCCCACCCTGCTGGAAGGAGATAGTAGAAAGAAGAACACAGATGAAGATGGATTACAGATAGAAGACCCGTGGATTGATTTGGATTTTTAGTTTAATGTTTATTATTTTCTGGTTTATTATTTTATGGGTTCCTGATCGTGGATTGGTTCGTGAGTAAGCTGCGCAACGGGAATCGGTGGGGGCAAGTAATGGTAAGTGAACTACAGTAAAGAAATGTATTTATTTAACTTGTTAATTTTTTCAAAAGGTTTTTTAACATGTGTAGTTTTTTTTTTTTTTGTGGTATATCATTTCTTGCCACTGTACAGTATGTATGTATGTACAGTATATATGTCTAGAGAGATATACTGTACAGTATACATTCAGGGTAAGAAATGATGATGTTTTAAAAGCTGGATAAGATGTGTTTTTAATTATTTTGTGAGTTTAAAGTATTTTAAAATTAGATAGATGTATTCCTTGGTATTGTATTGTGTGTTTGAGGAAGGTCAGGGATAGATAGCCTTGGTTGTATTTTTGTCGGTACTTATATTTTTTCAAAGGCTTAATTGTTCTGCTCTAGGCGTGAATCTGTTAATGGTTTCATTGTTCTTGATTGAGTGTGAATTGTTTAGGGATGTAAATAATGATTGCTAATTGATTTTTATTTACTTGGTTGATTAATTTGCAGAATGTATATGGTGCATAGATATTTAGGCATCATTTACAGTATATTGGAATGTAAGTTGTTTAAATGGCTTTTCAGAGGTTTAGTGCTGATTTAGATTGCGAGATCAGTTATGAATATTATAGGAAATTGATTTTAATTTAGTGTGTATGTACTGTATGGAGAAGTGTTTGGTTGTAGGACAGTGCTTTTGATAACCCTTCTACATTTATTTGTACTGTATATTGGTTTATCATGGGTGTGTATATAACGTGTGTGTATATATATATATATATATATATACTGTATATATCTCTCTCTCTTTCTCTCTGTCTCCCTGTATATATATATATACAGTATATATATATATAGTTGCATGATGAAGCCACAGTACAAATTCATGGGTGAAGGGTGGGTATCGGGCCTGTGTGGCTTAACCCCTTAATCACCTTTGCGGTTATTATCTGATAAGGTGTTTAAGGGGTTAATTGATATCTGAATGTAATTGCAATGTATTGGCTTTGTATTTGCTATGTATGTTGTGGACAAGACAAGGATTTTGCTGGCAACGGACACTTCGTATAGATGAGGTCAGTAGTACTTTATTTATTTGTATACTGTATGCTAGTTAATGTTTTTAATAATGGGCAATTAATCTATTATCCATATCTGGATAATAGTTATTTTGCACATTATTGTACTGTAGGTGTTGGGGGGGAGGGTGTATGTATTGAATGTATCGGCCAGGTTTATTTTGGTTTATTTTTTTTACATTCAGGGTTTGATTCCGTGGTTTTGCGTGGGACCTCTGGAGACCACCCGTGGGGAATCCTTGGGTATCCTAAAGGGTAGCAGGCTGGTGGTTCCACGGGTGACACATGCGGGCATGACGATGTGTGGTCCCACTTCTGTGGGGGCACCTCCGACCCGTAGTTTGCGGGCATGACGATGTGTGGTCCCACTTCTGTGGGGGCACCTCCGACCCGTAGGTGCGGGGATGATGATGTGTGGTCCCACTTCTGTGGGGGCACCGCGGACCCGTAGTGAGCACCCGTGAGTTCCCCAGACCCCCATGGGAACCACCCGAGGCCCCGCAGACACCTGTGGGTTTGACCCGGGGCTCCCAGACATCCTTGGGCCTACCGTGGGGACCCAATTGTGGCCCACGGTGACCCAAGGAGACCACCTGAGGGCCATGGTGCTGGCAGGATCCACCAGCAGGCCTCCAGAACCTGTGGAATGCTGCTGGTAAACTGTAGGTCTGTCCAGGTGCCCTGCCAGCCCACCGGGGACTAGCGTGGGGCTGTGTTATGAACCCTGTATGTAAAAGGATAAATCTTGTATTTATGGGGGGGCACAGGGGGTGGGTAATGTATTTAATAAATATAATGCTGTTTATTGTGGGTCATTGTACTGTTTTTATTGTGGGTACTGGGGTGGGGGTGGGGTGTTTCCCCAACGGTATGTGGGTAGGCCTCCCTTGTGGGTAGTGACTGGGTGGTTAGGCCTCACGGGGGGGGGGGGTTAGTGTGGGAGGGTATGTAGGCATCCCGAGTGGTGGGTGAGGGTGGGTTAACCCCTTCATGACTGTAGCGGTTAATAACCGCTATGGTGATTAAGGGGTTAGGGGACATTACTTTGTACTGTATGTTTTAATTTTTGTGTCTGTTTTGCAGAAGCGGAGGGGCCATGGCCAGGATGGGGGGGGGTAACGGTATGTGGGTAGGGGGTGAGGGTGGTTAGACCTCACAGTATGCACATTGGGTCCCCCCCCCCTCCCCACATTTACATACACTGCACTGACAGCAGGGAGGGGGATTTACTGGTAACAGAAACATCTCTCTGCCTTCAGTGTAATCTGTTTAAAGCCCCCTCCCCCCTAATGTGTGTTTCTGTAAAATCTCTCTCCCTTCAGTATAATCTGTTTAACAGAAACATTAGGGGGGAGGGGGTTTTAGGCCTTTACATCTCTCTCCCTTCAGTGTAATCTGTTTAACAGAAACATTAGGGGGGAGGGGGCTTTAGGCCTTTACATCTCTCTCCCTTCAGTGTAATCTGTTTAGCAGAAACATTAGGGGGGAGGGGGCTTTAGGCCTTTACATCTCTCTCCCTTCAGTGTAATCTGTTTAAAAGAAACATTAGGGGGGAGGGGGCTCTAGGCCTTTACATCTCTCTCCCTTCAGTGTAATCTGTTTAACAGAAACATTAGGGGGGAGGGGGCTTTAAACAGATTACACTGAAGGCAGGGAGATACAGGGAATGTACTATATTGCAATGCTGTGTATAAAGTATAAGTTTTTTTACAATTAGATACTGTAGATGTAATCCTTGGTATTGTAAGGGTTAGCTTTGGTTTTAAATTGTGTTTTCTGGTTGGTACTTACAGTATATATTGATTTTTGTTTACTTGATTGGTTAAAATAGTTGACTTGTTTGGAAGTGTTTGTATTTACTGGTAGAGTCGCTTGCAATTATATTGTTAACATTCATTTGCAGAATGTATATGGTGCATAGATTTTATGCATCATTTATACAATGTAAATGCAATGTACTGTGTGGATTGGAATGTTATGTTTTATACAGTATTGTAAAATCAGTTAGGATTATTAAATGGATTATTATTATTGTCTGTATAGAGAAGCGTTATTTGTAGGACAGTATGATTTTGATAACCATTCTACATGTATTTGTTTATTGGTTCATCATCTGTGTGTATATATACTGTATACTGTATATATCTATATACTGTATATATCTATATACAGTATCTATATAAATACAGTATATATACATATATATATATATATATATATATATATATATATATATATATATATATATATATATATATATATACAGTATATATACACAGTATATACTGTATATGTACAGTATAGGGATTGTTATTATATATATACTGTATATATATCCAGTATATATATACAGTATATATTTATTTCTCTTCATGTATTTATTTATTTATTTAGATTTATTTATTAATTGTGGGGCTGTTGTGCGTGAATTTTTTTTATTGGGGATGAGGGGGGTGTTTGGCCCTTGGTGTGAGTTTAGGACTTGCAGCAGCAGCACAATTAATAAATAAATCTAAATAAATAAATAAATAAATGAATATAAATAAATACATTTAAAATATATTTTTATTGATAGTGTAGATGTGCAGAGGGTCTCCAGAGCAGAACTGCACTGGTTTCAGGTCTGGGGACCCCCTGCCCCCCGAGATACAGACCCCTTTTGGGTGTGCCGGTATCCCTCTGCTTGGTTTAACAGGCCGCGGTCACGTGATCGGGGCCTTTAAACGCAGAGGGATACCGGCACCCCCTAAAGGGGCCTGTATCTCGGGGAGCAGGGGGTCCCCAGACCTAAAACCAGTGCGGTTCAGCTCCCGAGACCCCCTGCACATCTACACTATAAATAAAAATGTATTTCAAATGTATTTATTTGTATTTATTTATTTATTTATTTATTTATGTATTGCGGGGATGCTGTGTGATTTGTTTTATTGTGGGTAGCGAGGGTGGGTGTGGTTATTTACACGGGATCCCCCTCCCCACATTTACATACAGTACACTGCACTCAGAAACACAGGCAAGTCAGTTTTAACACACACACACAATAGGGGGAGGTTTTTTTACATAGATTGCAGGGAAGCTTAACGCACACACACAATAGGGGGATAGGGGGAGGGTTTTTTACATAGATTAGAGAGAAGGCAGGGAGTTTTAAAAGCGAGAATAGGGGGAGGGTTTTTTACATAGATTAGAGAGAAGGCAGGGAGTTTTAACACAGACATGAAAAATATGTATTGAATGTATTAATTGTTTATTATGCCTTAACCCCTTCATTACCTTAGCGGCTATACGCTATGGTAATGAAGCAGCATTTCTGTATTTTTAATAATATTGTGCAGGAGCAGGGGGCCCCCTGAGTTTAGATTTATGTCTCAGGGAACCCCCTGCTCACTGTACAATATTATTAAAAATACAGAAATGCTGCTTCTTTACCATAGCGCATAGCCGCTAAGGTAAAGAATGATTCTTTAATGATGTGTGTGTTTTATTCACAGTGTAGATGTGCAGAGGGTCTCCGGAGCTGAACCGCACTGGTTTTAGGTCTGGGGACCCCCTGCTCCCCGAGATACAGGCCCCTTTAGGGGGTGCCGGTATCCCTCTGCTCTGCTTGGTTTAACAGGCCGCGGTCACGTGATCGGGGCCTTTAACGCAGAGGGATACCGGCACCTCATAAAGGGGCCTGTATCTCGGGGAACAGGGGGTCCCCAGACCTAAAACCAGTGCGGTTCAGCTCCCGAGACCCCCTGCACATCTACACTATAAATAAAAATGTATTTAAAATAATTTTTAATGTGTCGCTGTTTGCGCAGAGAGAGCAGCGTATCTCTCTCTGCTGCAAACACATCTCGCCCCCAGTATGTGCATATACAGTACTGTATGTGTACAGTACTGTATGTTAGGGGTTATAGGGGCTGTTGTTATACAGTATATATATATATACAGTATATATACTGCATTACAATTCACTATAGGGGACGGCTTCAAGAGAACAGCTCGCAAGCGCCCTCATGTGTTTTTACACGGCATTGCAGTATTGTAGCTAGCCGGAATAAAATGCTTCAATACCTGCCGGGAAAATAACGCAATGCACTCGGGCAGAAAACAGTCACAAACCTCAATACACCCGAGTATACCCGAATACGCGGGACTAGCCGAGCTCAAATAAAGTGTGTCGCCAGTGTAATGTTATCCTATAGTGCAAATATTTACTATGCACTTAATTATCATAATGATGTTGCTAAGCACGTAAGTTAGAACTTATATTGATATTTTTTTATTTTCTACTAACATTATCTGTATTGCCATGTGATATATGCAACCAACATTGTCACTCAGCAAACACATTAATCTACTATATATTATAATCTCACGTGTGACTTGTAAAAGAATGTAAATGCTACATAACAACTCATAGACATTGTATCTGAACGTACCCAATAACAATAGGGAGGTTATAGAAACTTTAAAGTCGTGTGAATGTTATATTATCACCTAGGTTGTAGTGCTAACCTAACATGCATGAGGCAGAGGAATATTGAGGTAGAGTCCCTCAATTACTAGTGCTGCAAAGCATATGACCCACTTGTGAAAATAAATACTGCATCCGGATCATTTGTTGTATAGAAATGCTGTGTGGAGCTATATGAATTAACCCCTAGTTGGACCACGATCTGGCAAGGAAAAAAAAGGGATGTGTGGGGGAAGTCCTATGACCCACCCAGACCCCTTATGTAAATCCAGCAACTATATGATTCAGTGAACCTGGGAAAGCTCCCACTTCCAAATAATAAACGTAGTATACTCACATTAGTCCATTTACTCATCCGGATCTGTGTGCTCCTTGCTGTATGTGGATACAAACTAAAATCACCCTTGCCGAGGGAGGAGGGTGGATCAGCAGGCACAACTGTGCAGGAAAGAGTTGCAAATGGCTGGACTGGGCTATAAAATGCTTTATTTGAACATGGATTTAAAAACCAAGCCCACACTTGGGTGAAACGCGTTAGAGGTGCAGGGGTCTGTTCCCCTCCTCTTGGTTTTTAAATCCATGTTCAAATAAAGCATTTTATAGCCCAGTCCAGCCATTTGCAACTCTTTCCTGCACAGTTGTGCCTGCTGATCCACCCTCCCCCCTCGGCAAGGGTGATTTTCGTTAACATGCATGAGATAATGAATGTTATGTACAGATCATTAAACCATGAACATTTGTGTGTACATTTCATTCACACGATTAACTATAGTTTAGTGTTATTATTAAACGTTAAACACATACATAGCTAAGTGACGCCGATGATAAAAACAACATTATTATGTATGCTAATATTATTTCAGGTAAAATACATGCATCACACAAGAACAGGAACACACACACACACACGATATTGATGAAATGTGTGCGTATGTAAATGTAAACTTCATTTATGTTCATATGTTGACAGTTGTTAGAAAGGATCATGATCATTATTAGTAAGTAACGTCAATGAAATAAATATTTACTTAGGAACATTGTCATTGTGTTGAATGAATCTGAACAAAATGTGAATCCAAAGAACTATACTTTGGAATGGTGTTAACATTTTGGCAAATGTAACATGTACGTCAAATCAACACACATCTTTCACTTATACATACATATGTGACAATGTATTAATCAACATGAAGATGAAGTGAGAGAATAAATAATGACATACATTGCAATGTTAATGATGTTTACCACATTTGGGTCATTTCATACAAACATGCATTGAGTGTTAACATCGCTCCTTTGCATGAATGGATGTTGTTACGTTGTAATAATGACATGTTATGTAATGTAGGTAATCATTTTTAAACACACTGTACAATAACCACAAAGTGTAGATAATCGCACGGGCACAATACAGAAAGGACATATTTCTATTTTCAGCACTTGTTCATTACGTTCTCTTTAAACATCCTCTAACTATACCTGTATCGAGGTTTGCACATCTTATTACATATGTGAATTCAAATACATACCATGAGCTGTCCTTGGAGTGATATACCTTGAAAAATAAAACATCAATGAATAAAAATCATTGTCATGACATGTTAATTAAGGTAAGCAACACACAGAAGTGACACTTTTCTCCCTTTATGTAGTTTAATAAATATCTCCTGTTTTTAATTCATTCTGGTGAGTCCCAGTCCCTTTTGAGTGGTTGCCGCATCGATCTTACTTTTTTCTTTTATATTAAAATTAGCTTGTCTGTTCCTAATTTTGTTTGCTAGGATGGTATCTGGCCTGTTTGCTTTTTCATAAAACTTCCTCCTTGACCAATTTAGAGAGTTCTCAGCCTGGGAGGTAAGTAATACATTTAATTCAATTCTAACATCTTTTAGCTCTTCAGGATGTCCTTTCTCTGGGTATTCTTGTGTAAAACCGAAAGTTTTTGTAATTTATCCTGTAGTTTCTCTACCCTTGCTTCCCTTTCTTTTTTGCGCCCTTCCACAATGTTAATAAGGGTACCTCTGAGCGCAGCTTTGAGCGCCTCCCAGAGCGTAAGGTGAGATCCTACACTACTTTTATTCATTCGAAAACATTGGTCTATTTCTACGTTGAGTGTCTGTATCACCTCAGGGATTTTAATAATATGCTCATTTAGCTTCCAGTTTGATCCTGGCCTGTCTAGATTAGTTTGAGAGCACCACAGTTCAATTGGTGCATGGTCTGACCATAAAATATCATGGATCTGTGTGTCGGAGACCTTTGGGACCAGTCTACTAGATACAAGGAAGTAATAAATTCTGCTATAGCTATCGTGTGGGTGGGAATAAAAGGTGAAGTCTTTTTCTTTAGGGTGTTGCTCTCTCCAAATATCTGACATTTGACTCTCTCTCAGGCCGCATACAAATTTGGCCATGTTCCCCCTCTTTACCCTGTTGGCCGCAGTCAAACTATCCAACTCTGGGTCTAACACTAGAATACAATATTCTCTAGCCACTTTGTCTAACTTGGCGAAAAAAGATGTAAAGAACTCTGTGTCATGATCGCAAGGAGCATAGATTGTGGCTATCGTTAAATGTTTACCCTGTTGCTTGCCTACAAATATTATGTATCGTCCGTCCCTATCTCTCTTAACCTTTTCTATTACCAATGGAAGCCTATTGTGAAGCAGAATCGCTATGCCCCGTTTCTTAACAGGGGCCGAGGACAGATACCATTGTCTGTAATGTTTGTCGAAGTACTTTGAGCAGATTTTTGTGCTGAAATGGGTCTCCTGTTGGAGAATGACATCAGCTTTCTTATTCTTATAGTTCAGGAACGCCAGACGATGCTTTCATGGATTATTTAGCCCTTTCACATTGTATGAGATGTGTTATGGACATGTTAATTTGGGTGTAAGGATGCTTACCTTGTTTGCCTTTGTCTTAGGAACGCATGGGAATCCATCCAATCATCGCCCTCTTGTGCGACACCTCCTGACCCTCAAGACAACCTGGGAAGAGTAAAGGGGGGAAGGGAAGTACTGAGCAACAATAAAAGAAAAATAGAACATGGACAATCTGCCTGAGTCTAGTGTGGAGATAGTAGGGGAACCCCTGCTACAGCCTTAGTGAGATGATACTATGAACGTGCTTTGGGTGTAAACTGTAGTAAATGTAGGAGAGAAGGAACCCAATGCAGCACTCAGGTTCACACTCTGGGGATTAGTGAATGAATTAAAAACATAATCTTTATTAAACAACATATATAAAATATTGGTCCAGCGACGTACTGAAGGTGAGTTGATCCTAAATGCAGGAAGCCATATTGGCTCTGGATCAAAATAATTAAGATGTGCCAGATGGTTTTAATAAACCACTGGTACTGTAGCAACACAGTGGTCCTAATGCGGACCTGTGTGATGGGTGATTAGAACAGGTGTGTCCGGGTAAGTACTGGGATTGCAGGTCACAATGGTATAATCTATCTGTGATAGATGTGACCCATCTGATGGACATATAAACAAATACACTATGTATATCAGTGTTGGTATTCCTCAATCAGCAACGCTTCTCTATGGTAACATGTATGCCCCCATCAGTGTCACGTGACCTAAGGTAACCCTCTGGGTGCTGTACTCCAGGGGTGTGTGGACCTGTGTTAGCCAACGTGGCTGTAGTCAGAGAAAGGTGTCCTGACTAAGGTAATAACAGTAGTTCAGTATCCCAATCTGGGAGACACTGATAATAGGGGCAGACTAGTAACTCTTTAATAAATAAATAAACAGAGAGCTGCGTGATGGTAGAAGCTGAAGGGAACCTCTCAGATGTGAAGCAGCACACCAGCGTGACAGAGCAGCAGTGGTGTACTGCAAGTGAGGTTACTCAATACTAAGATTCCGGAACACTATCCCTAAAACCACCTTTATGAGGCTGAAAGTGACCGTCGGGGCACTTTTAACCTGTGTTAAACTGCACTTGCAGACTACCGCATTAACTCGCGGTCACAGAGATACATGCGTAGGCAGTACTGATCTGCGCGTGCATGTGTATACTAGGAGCCGACGCGCGCGTTTCGCGAGTAGCTTTTTCAAGGCAAATGGTTAGTATTGTTGAGGATACCCTGCAGGTAGGCAGGTATATATAGGGCCCCCAGTGATGACGTCATAAGTTAACCCCTGGTGTGCCTAGCTATGCTTGGTCCTGAGGTAAAGCACAGTGAGTATACCAATGTTTTTAACTGCATACCCAGCACACTAATAATAAATAATAAAGATCTGACTCAATTGGGTGTTGTTGCTTCCTGATTGTCAGAGACATGCAGAGCGAAGTAATAATACACTTCAGATCTGCTACAGGGGTAGTAGAGGTGATGTCCAAAATGATCATGTATATGTAAGTACTATGTTATAATATCAGGGTCCAGAGAAGCCCTGTTTTATAGGGTGATGTCACCACTCCAGGGTGGTGATAGTCTGTGTACAGGATTGGGGAGCTACCTGTTTTTACAGACATGGCAATAAAGGTTGGTGTATATGTGTGTGCAGGTCACGAAGCTATACAGACGGTGAGTATGAACAGACAAACTTTCAAGTAGTGTCGGGATAGAAAGGTAAACCCTGCCTATAGGAATGGGGTATATAGAAACCCCTCATTCAGGCCTCTAGGTGCCAATGTCCCCAATGTGTATATCCATTTGGCTTCTATTTGGAGGAGAACTTTGTCCCAGTCTCCTTTCCGCACTCCTTTAGTTGGATGGTCAATCCCACAAAAGGTGACGGCCTTAAGATCTCCGCCATGACATAGGTTAACGTGTCTTGACAGGGGTTTATCCGTCTTATTCCTCACGGTGCCTATGTGTTCAAGTACCCTCTGTTTGAGACATCTGCTTGTTTTACCCACATAGACTTTACCACAGACACATTTGCCTTGGTATATGCCACCTGTACTGAGGCAATTCATAAAACTGCGTATGGGATACGTTTTGGTGTCATTCCAGTTTCCAAATTGTTTTGTGATGTTCATGTACTGGCACGCCTTGCATCGCTGGCAAGTATATGATCCAGTGGGTTTTGGTGGTATCCATGTTCTTGGTTTTTCCTCCTCATAATGGCTATGGACCAACAGGTCTCGCAAGTTCTTAGCTCGTCTGCTGGTCATGGATGGACGGTCTTTGGTGACACTTTTAAGGAGATCGTCTGCTCTTATAATGTGCCAATGTCTCTCCAGAATGGCTCTTGCCTGAGGCCACTCACGGTTGAATGTGCCTACGAAGCGGATCACTTTGTCAGGTAGGCTAGGTGGTTTGTCCTTGATAAGGGTTTGGCGTGAGGTAAATTTGGCTCTCTTGTAAGCCTTTTTTATGGTCTTCCGGCTATACCCTCTATCCACAAAGCGTTGTATCATTGTTTTTGACTGTTTTTCATACTCCTGATTGGTACTGCAGTTCCTTTTGAGTCGGAGGAACTGGCCTGTCGGTATGCCATTAACCTGAGCCTTTGGGTGGTGACTACTGGCTTCCAAAAGGTTATTAGTGGCTGTTGCTTTACGGTATATGGTTGTGTGGAGGAAACCCTCGTTTCCCCTTGAAATTTGCAGATCCAGGAAACACATGGTATCCTTGCTGTATTCCAGTGTAAGATGGAGGTTGAACACGTTTGTGTTGAGCGTGTTGATGAACTGTTTGAGCATTCCCTCTGGGCCTCGCCACAGGACAAACACATCGTCGATGTAGCGGACCCAGAGGTCGATGTGCTCAGTATATACTTCCATGTCTTCTGTAAATACTACCTGGGATTCCCACCATCCCAGGTAGAGGTTGGCATAAGTGGGGGCACATTTGGTGCCCATTGCCGTGCCCCTCAGTTGATGGTATATTTTACAGTCGAAAAGGAAGTAGTTACATGTCAGTACAAATCTGAGCAGTTCTAGGGTGAATGAATTATGTTTGTTATACCAACGACCTCTTGTCTTCAGGAAGTGGGATACCGCCTCTAGGCCATACTCATGATCAATACTAGTATACAGGCCCTCTACGTCGAGGCTGACCATAAAGGTGTCTTCGCTGATACAGACATCGTCCAGCCTTTTCAGGACATCTTTTGTGTCCCTTAAGTAGGATGGTAGGGCCATGACGAAGGGCCTCAGCACTCGGTCTACATAGGAGCTTGCCCGTTCGGTTAGATTCCCTATTCCCGACACTATCGGTCTGCCAGGGGGGGGGATCTTGTTTTTGTGTAGTTTGGGCAGGCTATAGAAGGTAGCTATTTTGGGTGTTTTGACCCATATATAGCTTAGTTCATTTTTGTCAATGACCTTATCCTCAAGGCCTTTTTGAAGAATGTTATTAAGCTCAGTATTAAATTTCATAGTGGGATCTCCTTCAAGTATCTCATAACAGAGGGGGTCTGATAGAAGTTTCAGATTCTTCTTCTTGTAACTGTTTTTATTCAGAATCACCAGGTTGCCCCCTTTGTCCGATGGTTTTATAACTATATTGTCATTCGTGGCTAGTTCCTTGAGTGCTTTCCTTTCCTCGATTTTCAGATTATTGGGAAGTCTGCTCAGTTTCAGATGTTCTAAATCTTTGGTGACTAGATCCACGAATACATCAATATTTGAGAAATTGTCACTGAAGGGAATGAACTTAGAGCTAGTCCGTAGATCAGTGAACGGGCCCTCATCTGGAGGTCTTTCACTCTCCTCTAGAAGTGCTCTTAAATTATCATGTATTTCCATGTCTTTTGTGTCAAGGGGTGCAACATCCATTGAGTTAGCTATTCTTATCTCTCTAAGGCGGAAGAATTTATGTAGTTTTAATTTTCTGCCAAAGAGGTTGGTGTCTTTTACCCACTCAAATAGGTTCATACTTGTTGTAGGTGAATAGGACAGGCCTTTACTAAGGAGCTTAAGATGGTTTTCACTCAGTATCATGTCCGACAGATTCACAATCTATAGTTTTGCACTCTCTAGTATCTCGGGGGTTTCCCCCTCTTCTTCTGATATTGCAACCCTGTCGCTCGGCTCCTTAACACCCAGACCTTTTCCTCTTCTGGTTTTCCTTTTGGTTTTTGGCCTGATGCCGTGCGGTGCTGCTCTAAAAAAGGAACCTGGGGCGGGGGTAGGGTGTGTGATGTAGAGGCTAGTTGGTGTGTCATACCCTCAGTCAGTAGTGAGGTTGATCTTTCATCCTCACTGTCTGAAATTTCCCACTCAGTGGACGATGCGTCTTCGGGTGTTTTAGTTTTGGGCTTTTTTTTGGACAGGTTATAACGGAAAATCTTATTTTCCTGGAAATCTTTTTTATCCCTTGCGTATTTAATCCATTTCTGTTCCTTGAGTTCCTTTGAGAATTTATCTAGGTTAGTCTCTAGTTTGCCCTCTAGTTCATTGAATTTAGGGTTAGGTCTCCATGAGTCGACCTCTAGTAGTTTCTGCTCAAGTACGCTTTCTATGTTTTTAAGTTTGTCTTTATGGAATTCCAGGAGGAGATTCATAAGCATTATTGAACATTGTTTCAAAATTAGCTCCCATGATCTGATGAAGTCAGCATCCACTATATTGTGTGCTGGGGCAACATTAGCACGTAGGCCCCTAGGGATCAGTTCTGCTGCTAAATAGTTTTCAAAGCCAAATATCTCCCACCAAGCCCTCATGCGTTGTCTGTAGGTGTTATCTAGTTCTGTGAAGAATTTGGAGATATCTGGTTTTGCTGTCGTGTTTTCTCCCTCAAACTCGCTAGAAAAAACTGTTTCTGCTTCTTTTTGCCATGTTTGAAAATCAGGTAGACCTGACAGGAATCCTGACATAGTCTGTGAGTATGGGGCGAGCGAGGGGTAGAGTAGGCAAAGAACACCTACTGCTGCGGCAGCTTTTATTCTTACTAATAACTGGCATGTACCTGGCATGTTCCTGGAATGCCACTCTGTTCACCCGGAGCATGCCGGGCTCCTTTTGCCTTCCCAGCCAGGGTCATGCCCGGCTAAGGCACGGTTGATGTGTTAATTGATAATGGTTCAGGATTTACTAGGCTGCAATGCTTCGCGTGACCGCCAGATGGCATAAATTCATGAATTGTAATGCAGTATATATATGTATATGTATATATATATATATACTGTATAACAACAACCCCTATAACCCCTAACATACACATACAGTACTGTATATGCACATCAATGATACTATAGGCCGGGGGGGCGAGATGTGTTTGCAGCAGAGAGAGAACTGCTGATATTTCTGCGCAAACATCGGCACATTAAAAATTATTTAATATACATTTTTATTTATAGTGTAGATGTGCAGGGGGTCCCGCGTTGGTTTCAGGTCGGGGGACCCCCAGCTCCCCGAGATACAGCCCCCTTTATGAGGTGCCGGTATCCCTCTGTGTTTAAAGGGCCCGATCACGTGACCGCGGCCTGTAAAGCAAGCAGAGGGATACCGGCACCCCCTAAAGGGGCCTGTATCTCGGGGAGCAGGGGGTCCCGGACCTAAAACCACAGCGGTTCTGCTCCGGAGACCCTCTGCACATGTACAGTATAAATAAAACACACACATCAATAAAGAATCGTTCTTTACATTAGCGGCTATGTGCTATGGTAATGAAGCAGCATTTCTGTATTTTAATAATATTGTACAGTGAGCAGGTGGTTCCCTGAGCCAGAAATTAATACTCAGGGACCCCCTGCTCCTGCACAATATTATTAAAAATACAGAAATGCTGCTTCATTACCTTAGCGTATAGCCACTAAGGCAATGAAGGGGTTAACCCACCGTGCCCGCTTTATTGTGGGTAGCGGAGGTGGGTGAGGGGGGTATTTGGCCCTTGGTGTGAGTTTAGGACTTGCGGGGGGGTTGCGGGTGCACTTAACCCCTTCACGACTGTAGCAGTTAAAACCGCTACGGTCATGAAGGGGTTAAGCCCTCCCGCTACCCCCCCGCAAGCCCTAAACAGCCACCGTTGGGGCTAATACCCCCTTAGCCCACCCCCACTACCCACAATAAAAAAAAACTCACACACAGCAGCCGCCAAAAAAAAAAAAAATCTAAATAAATAAATCAATATAAATAAATACATTTAAAATACATTTTTATTTATAGTGTAGATGTGCAGGGGGTCTCGGGAGCTGAACCTCATTGGTTTCAGGTCGGGGGACCCCCTGCTCCCTGAGATACAGCCCCCTTTATGAGGTGCCGGTATCCCTCTGCGTTTAAAGGGCACGATCACGTGACCGTGGCCTGTAACCCAAGCAGAGGGATACCGGCACCCCCTAAAGGGGCCTGTATCTCGGGGAGCAGGGGGTCCCCGGACCTGAAACCAACGCTGTTCAGCTCCGGAGACCCTCTGCACATGTACAGTATAAATAAAAAACATATATAAATAAACACTCGTTCCTTACCTTAGCGGCTATGTGCTATGGTAATGAAGCAGTATTTCTGTATTTTAATAATATTGTACAGTGAGCAGGGGGTTCCCTGAGCCAGAAATTAATGCTCAGGGACCCCCTGCTCCTGCACAATATTATTAAAAATACAGAAATGCTGCTTCATTACCTTAGCTGATAGCCGCTAAGGCAATGAAGGCAGAATAGCATGTTTATTGGGGACATTTGATTTGCCCCCAATAAACATTGCCATAAACAACATACAGTACACCCCCTGTGTATTTAAAATACATAAACAATAAATACATGACATACATATTTTTATTGTGTGTTTTAAACCTGCCTGCCTTCACTGTAATCTATGTAAAAAACCCTCCCCTATTGTGTGTTTTAAACCTCCTGCCTTCACTGTAATCTATGTAAAAAACCCTCCCCCTATTGTGTGTGAAGCTTCCCTGCCTTCACTGTAATCTATGTAAAAAAAAACCTCCCCCTATTGTGTCTGCTAAACTTCCCTGCTTTGACTAATCTGTGTAAGCCCCCCTCCCCCTATTGTGTCAGTAAAATCTGCCTGGCCTGTGTTTCTGTGAGCGCAGTGTACTGTATGTAAATGTGGGAAGGGGGATCCCGTGTAAATAACCACACCCACACCCACTACCCACTACCCACGGCCCCTCCGCTGCTTGCTGCAAAACAGAGACAAAAATTAAAAAACATACAAAGTAATGTCCCCTAACCCCTTAATCACCATAGCGGTTATTAACCTCTACAGTCATTAAGGGGTTAACCCACCCTCACCCACCACTCGGGATGCCTACATACCCTCCCACACTAACCCCCCCACCCGTGAGGCCTAACCACCCACCCACTACCCACAAGGGAGGCCTACCCACATACCGTTGGGGAAACACCCACCCCCCACCCCCAGTACCCACAATAAAAACAATACACAGCCCCACAATAAACATCATTCTATTTATTAAATACATTACCCACCCCCTGTGCCCCCCCCATAAATACAAGATTTATTGTTTTACATACAGGGTTCATAACGCAGCCCCACGCGAGTCCCCGGTGGGCTGGCGGGGCACCTGGACAGACCTACAGTTTACCAGCAGCTCTTTTTACACAGGTTTTTGAGGCCTGCTGGTGGATCCCGCCAGCACCATGGCTCCCAGGTGGTCTCCTTGGGTCACCGTGGGCCACAATTGGGTCCCCACGGTAGGCCCGCGGATGTCTGGGGGCCCCGGGTCAGACCCACAGGTGTCTGCGGGGCCTCGGGTGGTTCCCTCAGGGGTCTGGGGAACTCACGGGTGCTCACTACGGGTCGGCGGTGCCCCCACAGAAGTGGGACCACACATCGTCATCCCTGCAGACTACGGGTCGGCGGTGCCCCCACAGAAGTGGGACCACACATCTTCATCCCTGCATGTGTCACCCATGGAACCACCAGCCTGATACCCTTGGGATACCCGAGGATACCCACAGGTGGTCTCCAGAGGTCCCATGCAGAACCACGGAACCAACCCTGAAAGTAAAAAAAATAAACCTGGCCTATACATTCAATACATACACCCTCCCCCCCAACACCTACAGTACAATAATGTGCAAAATAACTATTATCCAGATATGGATAATAGATTAATTGCCCATTATTAAAAACATTAACTAGCATATTCAAATAAATAAAGTACTACTGACCTCATCAATACGAAGTGTCCGTAGCCAGCAACATCCTTGTCTTGCCCACAACAAACATAGCAAATACAAAGCCAATACATTGCAAGTACATTCAGATATCAATTAACCCCTTAAACACCTTATCAGATAATAACCGCAAAGGTGATTAAGAGGTTAAGCAACACAGTCCCGATACCCACACTTCACTCATGAATTTGTACAGTGGCTTCATCATGCAACTATATATATATATATATATATATATATATATATATATATATATATATATATATATATATATATATATATATATATATACTGTATATATAAAGATATATATATATATATATATATATATATATATATATATATATATATATACAGTATATATACAGTATATATATATAAACAACAATATATATATATATATATATATACACACAGTATATATACACACGATGAACCAATATACAAATAAATGTAGAAGGGTTATCATAACTATACTGTCCTACAACCAAACTCTTCTCCATACAGATACTACATTAAAATCAATTTCCTTTAATAATCCTAACTGATCTCACAATATATATCATCACAAACCAATGAAAAGCCAATGAAACACCTCACATTCCAATATATATGATGCAAAAAATCTATGCACCATATACATTCTGCAAATGAATCAACCAAGTAAACAAAAATCAATTAGCAATCATTATTTACATCCCTGAACAATTCACACTCCATCAAGAACAATGAAACAATTAACTAATTCACGCCTGGAGCAGAACAATTTAGCCTGTGAAAAAATATAAGTACCAACCAAAATCCAACCTTTAAAACCAAGGCTAGCCCTGACCTCCCTCAAACACACAATGCAATACCAAGGAATACATCTATCTAATTTTAAAATACTTTAAACTCACAATAAAGCATAGCAGCATAGACAAATTAATTTAAAACACATCAAATCAAGCTTTTAAAACAACATCATTTCTTACCCTGTATGTATATATCTCTCTAGACATATATACATACATACATACAGTGGCAAGAAATGAAATACCACAAAAAAAAAATACACATGTTAAAAAACCTTTTAAAAAAGTTAACAAGTTAAATAAAATACATTTCTTTAGTTCACTTACCATTACTTGCCCTTACCGACTCCCGTTGCGCAGCTTACTCATGAACCAATCCACGATCAGGTACCCATAAAATAAAAAACCATAAAATAATAAACATTAATCTAAAAATCCAAATCAATCCACGGGTCTTCTATTTGTAATCCATCTTCATCTGTATTCTTCTTTCTTCTATCTCCTTCCAGCAGGGCGGGGTCTTCTCCCCATCTGCGGCCACGCCCTGGTCTTCTTTCTTGCCCGGAGGTCCTTCCTCCGCGGCGCCTGGCTTCAAAATGAGACGACATAGGCTTTTAAAGGCCTATGACATCACATTTATCGTCATGGTTCCCACGGTCCTGATTGGGCCGTGAAAACCATGTGTTTTGGCCGACAAAAAAAAATGATGACGTCACTTAAAGGCAATGAAAGCACAGCCAATCAGAATGGCTTCGTTTCAATTGCCTTTAAGATGACGTCATGAAAAGGCACATGGCCGCCCTCACATGATATGGTATCCAATCAGAGCATGGGAACTCCATCCCTACTCTGATTGGCTCTAGTATACCATGTGACAGGCTTGGGGGGAAAAGGGATGTGACGTCATTGAATGCTTGTCACATGGTACTAGAGCCAATCAGAGCGTGGGAACTCCATCCCTACTCTGATTGGCTCTAGTACGTCACTTCCTTTTTTCCCCCAAGCCTCTGTCACATGGTATACTAGAGCCAATCAGAGTAGGGATGGAGTTCCCACGCTCTGATTGGCTACCATACCATGTGAGGGCGGCCATGTGCTTTTTCATGACGTCATCTTAAAGGCAATTGAAGCAAAGCCATTCTGATTGGCTGTGCTTTCATTCCCTTTAAGTGACGTCATCATTTTTTTTTTGTCGGCCAAAACACATGGTTTTCACGGCCCAATCAGGACCGTGGGAACAATGACGCAAAATGTGACGTCATAGGCCTTTAAAAGCCTATGTCGTCTCATTTTGAAGCCAGGTGCCGCGGAGGAAGGACCTCCGGGCAAGAAAGAAGACCAGGGCGTGGCCGCAGACGGGGAGAAGACCCCGCCGTGCACGGCTGGAAGGAGATAGAAGAAAGAAGAATACAGATGAAGATGGATTACAAATAGAAGACCCGTGGATTGATTTGGATTTTTAGTTTAATGTTTATTATTTTATGGTTTTTTATTTTATGGGTTCCTGATCGTGGATTGGTTCGTGAGTAAGCTGCGCAACGGGAGTCGGTGGGGGCAAGTAATGGTAAGTGAACTAAAGAAATGTATTTTATTTAACTTGTTAATTTTTTTAAAAGGTTTTTTAACATGTGTATTTTTTTTTTGTCGTATATCATTTCTTGCCACTGTATGTATGTATGTATATATGTCTAGAGAGATATATACATACAGGGTAAGAAATGATGTTGTTTTAAAAGCTTGATTTGATGTGTTTTAAATTAATTTGTCTATGCTGCTATGCTGCTATGCTTTATTGTGAGTTTAAACTATTTTAAAATTAGATAGATGTATTCCTTGGTATTGTATTGTGTGTTTGAGGGAGGTCAGCGATAGCCTTGGGTAAGTAAACTAAAGAAATGTATTTTACATAACTTGTTAATTTTTTTAAAAGCTTTTTTAACATGTGTATTTTTTTTTGTGGTATATCATTTCTTGCAACTGTATGTATGTATGTATATATGTCTAGAGAGATATATACATACAGGGTAAGAAATTATGTTGTTTTAAAAGCTTGATTTGATGTGTTTTAAATTAATTTGTCTATGCTGCTATGCTTTATTGTGAGTTTAAAGTATTTTAAATTTAGATAGATGTATTCCTTGGTATTGTATTGTGTGTTTGAGGGAGGTCAGGGCTAGCCTTGGTTTTAAAGGTTGGATTTTGGTTGGTACTTATATTTTTTCACAGGCTAAATTGTTCTGCTCCAGGCGTGAATTAGTTAATTGTTTCATTGTTCTTGATGGAGTGTGAATTGTTTAGGGATGTAAATAATGATTGCTAATTGATTTTTGTTTACTTGGTTGATTCATTTGCAGAATGTATATGGTGCATAGATTTTATGCATCATATATATTGGAATGTGAGGTGTTTCATTGGCTTTTCATTGGTTTGTGATTATATATATTGTGAGATCAGTTAGGATTATTAAAGGAAATTGATTGTAATGTAGTGTCTGCATGGAGAAGTGTTTGGTTGTAGGACAGTATAGTTTTGATAACCCTTCTACATTTATTTGTATATTGGTTCATCGTGTGTATATATACTGTGTATATATATATATATATATATATATATATATATATATATATATATATATATATATATATATATACACAGTATATATATATATATCTTTCTCTCTGTATATATATATATAGTATATATATATATATATAGTTGCATGATGAAGCCACTGTACAAATTCATGGGTGAAGGGTGGGTATCGGGCCTGTGAGGCTTAACCCCTAAATCACCTTTGCAGTTATTATCTGATAAGGTGTTTAAGGGGTTAATTGATATCTGAATGTACTTGCAATGTATTGGCTTTGTATTTGCTATGTATGTTGTGGGCAAGACAAGGATGTTGCTGGCTACAGACACTTCGTATTGATGAGGTCAGTAGTTCTTTATTTATTTGAATCTGCTAGTTAATGTTTTTAATAATGGGCAATTAATCTATTATCCATATCTGGATAATAGTTATTTTGCACATTATTGTACTGTAGGTGTTGGGGGGGAGGGTGTATGTATTGAATGTATAGGCCAGGTTTATTTTTTTTCATTCAGGGTTGGTTCCGTGGTTCTGCGTTGGACCTCTGGATACCACCTGTGGGTATCCTCGGGTATCCCAAGGGTATCAGGCTGGTGGTTCCACGGGTGACACATGCGTGGATGAAGATGTGTGGTCCCACTTCTGTGGGGGCACCGCCGACCCGTAGTCTGAGGGGATGACGATGTGTGGTCCCACTTCTGTGGGGGCACCGCCGACCCGTAGGTGCGGGGATGATGATGTGTGGTCCCACTTCTGTGGGGGCACCGCGGACCCGTAGTGAGCACCCGTGAGTTCCCCAGAACCCCGAGGGAACCACCCGAGGCCCCGCAGACACCTGTGGGTCTGACCCGGGGCTCCCAGACATCCGCAGGCCTACCGTGGGGACCCAATTGTGGCCCACTGTAACCCAAGGAGACACCCTGGGGGCCATGGTGCTGGCAGGATTCACCAGCAGGCCTCCAGAACCTGTGTAAAAAGGGCTGCTGGTAAACTGTAGGTCTGTCCAGATGCCCCGCCAGCCCACCGGGGACTCGCATGGGGCTGCGTTATGAACCCTGTATGTAAAAGAATAAATCTTGTATTTATGTGGGGGGGGGCACAGGGGGTGGGTAATGTATTTAATAAATAGAATGATATTTATTGTGGGGCTGTTTATTGTTTTTATTGTGGGTACTGGGGGTGGGGGGTGGGTGTTTCCCCAACGGTATGTGGGTAGGCCTCCCTTGTGGGTAGTGGGTGGGTGGTTAAGCCTCACGGGTGGGGGGGTTAGTGTGGGAGGGTATGTAGGCGTCCCGAGTGGTGGGTGAGGGTGGGTTAACCCCTTAATGACTGTAGAGGTTAATAACCGCTATGGTGATTAAGGGGTTAGGGGACATCACTTTGTATGTTTTTTAATTTTTGTCTCTGTTTTGCAGCAAGCAGCGGAGGGGCCGTGGGAAGTGGGTAGTGGGTGTGGGTGTGGTTATTTACACGGGATCCCCCTTCCCACATTTACATACAGTACACTGCACTCACAGAAACACAGGCCAGGCAGATTTTACTGACACAATAGGGGGAGGGGTCTTACACAGATTAGTCAAAGCAGGGAAGTTTAGCAGACACAATAGGGGGAGGGTTTTTTACATAGATTACAGTGAAGGCAGGGAAGCTTCACACACAATAGGGGAGGGGTTTTTACATAGATTACAGTGAAGGCAGGAGGTTTAAAACACACAATAGGGGGAGGGTTTTTTACATAGATTACAGTGAAGGCAGGCAGGTTTAAAACACACAATAAAAATATGTATGTCATGTATTTATTGTTTATGTATTTTAAATACACAGGGGGTGTACTGTATGTTGTTTATGGCAATGTTTATTGGGGGCAAATCAAATGTCCCCAATAAACATGCTATTCTGCCTTCATTGCCTTAGCGGCTATCAGCTAAGGTAATGAAGCAGCATTTCTGTATTTTTAATAATATTGTGCAGGAGCAGGGGGTCCCTGAGCATTAATTTCTGGCTCAGGGAACCCCCTGCTCACTGTACAATATTATTAAAATACAGAAATGCTGCTTCATTACCATAGCACATAGCCGCTAAGGTAAGGAACGAGTGTTTATTTATATATGTTTTTTATTTATACAGTACATGTGCAGAGAGTCTCCGGAGCTGAACAGCGTTGGTTTCAGGTCCGGGGACCCACTGCTCCCCGAGATACAGGCCCCTTTAGGGGGTGCCGGTATCCCTCTGCTTGGGTTACAGGCCGCGGTCACGTGATCGGGCCCTTAAATGCAGAGGGATACCGGCACCTCATAAAGGGGGCTGTATCTCGGGGAGCAGGGGGTCCCCCGACCTGAAACCAACAAGGTTCAGCTCCCGAGACCCCCTGCACATCTACACTATAAATAAAAATGTATTTTAAATGTATTTATTTATATTGATTTATTTATTTAGATTTTTTTTTTTTTTTTTTGGCGGCTGCTGTGTGTGAGTTTTTTTTTATTGTGGGTAGTGGGGGTGGGTGAAAGGGGTATTAGCCCCAACGGTGGCTGTTTAGGGCTTGCGGGGGGGGTAGCGGGAGGGCTTAACCTCTTCATGACCATAGCGGTATTAACTGCTACGGCCGTGAAGGGGTTAAGTGCACCTGCAACCCCCCCCCCGCAAGTCCTAAACTCACACCAAGGGCCAAATACCCCCCTCACCCACCCCTGCTACCCACAATAAAGCGGGCACGGTGAGTTAACCCCTTCATTGCCTTAGAGGCTATACGCTAAGGTAATGAAGCAGCATTTCTGTATTTTTTTTTTTTTCAACTTTCTTTTTATTATTTTCAAGTATAAATCATACGAACACATTACATTGCATTGTCCTGGTGGACAGACTCAACATCAGACATACAACATTTAACAGACAGAGGGAAGGGAAGACGACAGGACATAGACAAGTAGAGGGATAAGGGGAGGTGAGAGGGGGAGGGAGGGGGGGAGTTGAGGAGGCGCTCCCATTCGCTTCCTGGATCTCTTCTGTTGGACGGACACCATCTGCCCTTGTTATTGTAGTTCTCCCACTTATTGAGGTTTTAGAGGCGTCAGCTTAGACCTAGCTCCCTATTGGGGGTGGGGCCTACCGTTAGTCCTATGAATCTGTTCTGTCGTCTTGTCTGTGCATCCAAGGAGAACTCATTTTGTCCTATTAAAGCCAGATGGTGGCATTACTCAGCCCCGGGATATCCATCTGGGCTAGCCAATACAGCCAGACTTTTTCAAATTTTTCGCCAGTATCGTTAACCAGACTCGTTAACTTTTCCATCTGGCATACAAACCAAATTCGATTTCTAATTTTGTCTATTGATGGAATTGCATTCTGGTTCCACAATGCTGCAGTCTCGCACCGCATAGCTGTTGCAAAATGTGCTATTAATTTGTTCCCCGTTCTTGAGACTTCGTCAGTGGGTCTGCCTAGGAGGAACAGCCACGGGTCTAGCTGAATTTGGAAGCCCAAGATCCTCTGTAGCCAATCTCAAATCTATTGCCAAACTGGCATAAGCTTTGGGCAGGACCACAGCTTGTGTACCAGATCCCTCTGTTCCCCGCACTGCCGTGGGCAGAGCGGGGAAGCGCCTTTAATAAATTTAGCTAATCTGACTGGGGTGAGATACCACCTCAACAATACCTTATATGAGTTCTCCTTCAATGTCGTGCAGATGGAGCTGCTGGCGGCCGCCTTGAAAATTTCCGTCCAGTCCTCGTCCTCTAGTGTTTCCTGTAGGTCTGATTCCCATAAACTCATGAATCTTGGTCTAGTAATGTCGTCCTTGTCAGTACTGACCACCTGTCTGTATAGAGTGGGGATCAGTCCCCGTGTGTCAGTTCCCCGCACACAGAGCCTTTCAAAATTCGTTAAGGGTGGTCTCGCCGTGTGTTTGTTGTAAAATGCCCGGACCTGGAGGTATCTAATAAATTCTGTGTTAGGAATGTCTGTTTCTGACTTCAATTGATCAAATGATTTGATGGTGTTGCTGCCCTCCAGGTCCTTTAATCTGTGAACCCCCCGTTGTCGCCAGATCTGGAAATTCTTCACCTCTAGTCCAGGAGCAAAATCCGGATTACTATATACAGGGGCCATTAGTGTGTTTTCAGAGGTCATTGAGTAGCTATATTTGGACACATCCCAGACAGAGAGCGAGTTGACCACCGATGCCAAAAGGTCTTTTATAGCCTTAATTTTTTGTTTGGGGTACCAGATGAGGTCTCTGAGCTCTAGTGGGGCGCACAACTCCCTCTCCAGAGACACCCACCGGCGCAGCTCCGGGTCCCCATGCCACTGCGTAATTTGGCACAACTGAGCTGCCTTATAATAGGACAACAAGCATGGCACTGCCAGAACCCCCGCCTCCTTGGGTTTCTGCATAATTGCTGCTTTGATCCATGGTTTTTTGCCTTTCCAAATAAATGATGTTATTGAATTTTGTAAGTCCTTAATCTCGGATCTTACTACTGGTATCGGGAGAGTTTGAAATAAGTACAGTATTCTGGGGAGAATGTTCATCTTAACACTGTAAATTCTGCCTAGCCATGAAATACCATATGCTGACCAGTCCCGTAGTTCCTTTTTTAGGGTCTTTATCAGACTGGGATATTTTGCTTGGTATAGGGATGTTATCTGTTTTGTGACATTCACCCCTAGGTATTTGATGGACCTGGGCTGCCATTTAAACTCAAAATTGAGTTCCAATAGTTTTTGCATGTCCCCGGGGATGTTCAAGCTCATCGCCTCCATCTTTGATTGGTTTATCTTGAAAACTGAGAGCTGGGTGAACCGCCCCAGGAGCGCAAATAGGTTGGGGAGAGAGGTGAGCGGTTTGGTGATTGTCAAGATAATGTCATCAGCGTATAACGCTAATTTGTGCTCCTGTGAGTTAATTTGGACCCCAGTTATGTCCCTGTTACTGCGTATATGTGCCGCAAGCGGTTCGTTGCATAGGGCAAAGAGCAGGGGCGAGAGCGGGCACCCCTGCCTCATCCCACTTTTGATTGGAAACAACTCGGAGGGGAAGCCCTGATGAAGGACCCTCGCTGCAGGAGATGTGTATAATGCTTTTATTGACCTCAGAATCTTTTCCCCGAAACCATATGCCCCAAGCGTGGTCTCCAGGTATGGCCAGTCTATCCTGTCAAAGGCTTTCTCCGCGTCCAGGCATAACACCAAACTCCGATCCTTGTTGGCATTGACAAAGTCAATTATATCTATTACCCTTCTGGTATTATCTGCCACCTGTCTATCTCTAATAAAGCCAACCTGGTCCGGATGGATCAGCATAGGCAGGATAACACTTAAACGATTGGCCAATAATTTAGAGTAAATTTTGACATCCGAATTTATCAACGATATCGGCCTGTAACTTTTGCAATTTGTGGGATCTTTGTCCTTCTTATGAATCAAGGAGATTGACGCCTGGAGCATCTGGGCCGGGAAAGGCTCTCCCGCTAGGACCCCGTTAAATAACCTAAGCATGTGTGGGGCTAGTATTCCAATGAATTTTTTATAATATAAATTAGAAAACCTGTCTGGGCCCGGGGCCTTGGAAGACTTCAAGCTTTTGACTACTGCTGTCAGTTCTTCCCGCGTGAAATCACTCTGTATCGCTTCTCGCTCCAACCTGCCCAACTGCGGCAGAGTAGCCTCTGCGAGGAATTCCTGCAGTCTGCGCCTTGTATTTACATTGTGGACCACTTTCTCCCCATTATACAACTGTGCGTAGTATTGTTTAAACTCTTCCACTATAATTTTAGGGTTAGAGGATGTCTCCCCTGTTTTTGTTCGAATTGATTGTATATTGTAATTTGGCTGCCTATTACGGAGTCGGTTGGCTAACATTGTGTCCAGCTTGTTGGCTTTCTCATAAAATTTTCTATGTGTCCAACTCAAGTCTTTCTCGGCCCTGGAGGTGAGGAGGAGGTTAAGCTCAGTTCTTACATCCTTCAACTCCTTTAGGGTATCTCCTCTGCCCGATCGGCTATGTAGTGCAGAGAGCTCATGTAACCTCTTATATAGCTGTGTCAATTTGGCATCCCTCAGTTTTTTCTGTCTTGCTGCTATGCTAATTAGCACTCCCCTCATTGTGGCTTTGTGAGCCTCCCACAGGGTTGTGTGGGACTCCACACTGCCTAGATTAGTCTGGAAAAACTGCCTGATCTCCTCTTTAACCTTTTTATCTAATTCTGGTATCTTAATCAGTGACTCATTTAGTTTCCAGTTTGCTCCAGGGCTAATAGGCCTAATCTGTGTGCATCTCAGCTCTATTGAAGCATGGTCGGACCACGTAATGTCGTGTATTTTGGAATCGGATATCTGTGGGACCATTCCACTAGACACAAAAAAGTGGTCAATCCTGCTGTAACTGTCGTGAGGGTGTGAGTAGAACGTATAGCTCAGCTCCCCGGGGTGCTGTTCCCTCCATATATCTACCAGGCTCCCCTGCTTGAGGCCCTCCAGCAGTGGCCCATTCCCTGTGTGTCTAGGTTTTTTCTGCTGCGGTGATCTATCTATCCTGGGGTCTATTGTTTTGTTGAAATCCCCTGCTAGGATTATATTTCCCATGGCACATCTTTGCAATACCTGGAAAAACTCCTCAAAGAACTTCGGATCGTTTTCGCAGGGTGCGTATATGCAAGCTAGGGTTACTCTACATTGTTGTAGGAGTCCTACTAAGATAAGATATCTCCCTTTGCTGTCCCTTTTTGTTTTCTCTAGTTGGAAGGGGGATTTATTATTGAATACTATGGCTACTCCTTTCTTTTTTTCTTTAGCGGAGGCCAGGAAAAACTGCCTATAACTTTTATCCAAGAACCTGGGGCTGCTGTGAGTACTGAAGTGGGTCTCCTGGAGAAAGATCACGTCCGCCCCTCTGCGTCTGAATTCGGAGAAGGCTACCTTACGCTTCTTTGGGCTATTGAACCCTTTAACGTTTTGGGAGATAAGTGTTACTGCCATTTTTGTATGTAGTGTGGGTAGCTTTGTCGAATGTGGTGCAGGTGCTTACCCTGGGGGAGCATCCCTCGCGGGTGGCGTCGTCCATGATGGTGTCTTGTACTGGGGATCATCTCCTCTCTTTGGGGGTCCGGAACATGGACGGGGAAAGACATGAGGGAAAGGCAAGGGAAAAAACAAACAAATAAACACACAAACAGTACCCTGGTGGTCCCCGAGGGCCCCAGGGTAAATGCCTGGAAGTAAATCCTTCCCTCTGGACCCTCCTCCCTCCCTGTCCAGCACCATAGTCCCTCCTGCGGACCATGGGATTCCGGGATTTTAACAGGGGCGCGGGCTGGGCCCAACTCCCTGTCGTGGAAGCACATGCCTGTGGGCAGGGTTGGTGACAGACTCCCGACCACCCGCCGGCTACTGCTAAACATCCTCGCGCAGCCACCTCCTCCCCCAACTGGGTCTAACTTCAGGCGACCCTTAAATCCCTTAACCTACATGTCTTGTTGTGTCTATTAGTATCCAAGCCTAACTGCCATGTTCTGGCCTGTTTGTAAAATCCAACTGGGGACACACGGAGCCGAACCCCCCCTGCACCCCTGGAGGGGTTTCTATATACCCCATTCCTATAGGCAGGGTTTACCTTTCTATCCCGACACTACTTGAAAGTTTGTCTGTTCATACTCACCGTCTGTATAGCTTCATGACCTCATCACTACCTGCACACACATATACACCAACCTTTATTGCCATGTCTGTAAAAACTGGTAGCTCCCCAATCCTGTACACAGACTATCACCACCCTGGAGTGGTGACATCACCCTATAAAACAGGGCTTCTCTGGACCCTGACAATATAACATAGTACTTACATATACATGATCATTTTGGACATCACCTCTACTACCCCTGTAGCAGATCTGAAGTGTATTATTACTTCGCTCTGCAAGTCTCTGACAATCAGGAAACAACAACACACAATTGAGTCAGATCTTTATTATTTATTATTAGTGTGCTGGGTATGCAGTTAAAAACATTGGTATACTCACTGTGCTTTACCTCAGGACCAATCATAGCTAGGCACACCAGGGGTTAACTTATGACGTCATCACTGGGGGCCCTATATATACCTGCCTACCTGCAGGGTATCCTCAACGATACTAACCATTTGCCTTGAAAAAGCCCCTCGCGAAACGCGCGCGTCGGCTCCTAGTATACACATGCACGCGCAGATCAGTACTGCCTACGCATGTATCTCTGTGACCGCGAGTTAATGCGGTAGTCTCCAAGTGCAGTTTAACACAGGTTAAAAGTGCCCCGACGGTCACTTTCAGCCTCATAAAGGTGGTTTTAGGGATAGTGTTCCGGAATCTTAGTATTGAGTAACCTCACTTGCAGTACACCACTGCTGCTCTGTCGCGCTGGTGTGCTGCTTCACATCTGAGAGGTTCCCTTCAGCTTCTACCATCACGCAGCTCTCTGTTTATTTATTTATTAAAGAGTTACTAGTCTGCCCCTATTATCAGTGTCTCCCAGATTGGGATACTGAACTACTGTTATTACCTTAGTCAGGACACCTTTCTCTGACTACAGCCACGTTGGCTAACACAGGTCCACACACCCCTGGAGTACAGCACCCAGAGGGTTACCTTAGGTCACGTGACACTGATGGGGGCATACATGTTACCATAGAGAAGCGTTGCTGATTGAGGAATACCAACACTGATATACATAGTGTATTTGTTTATATGTCCATCAGATGGGTCACATCTATCACAGATAGATTATACCATTGTGACCTGCAATCCCAGTACTTACCCGGACACACCTGTTCTAATCACCCATCACACAGGTCCGCATTAGGATCACTGTGTTGCTACAGTACCAGTGGTTTATTAAAACCATCTGGCACATCTTAATTATTTTGATCCAGAGCCAATATGGCTTCCTGCATTTAGGATCAACTCACCTTCAGTACGTCGCTGGACCAATATTTTATATATGTTGTTTAATAAAGATTATGTTTTTAATTCATTCACTAATCCCCAGAGTGTGAACCTGAGTGCTGCATTGGGTTCCTTTTCTCCTACTTTTACCTGAGTCTAGTGTGGCCAGGTTCGACCTAGACTCATCCGCCCTTGGGAAACTAAACCTCCCATGGCACCAAACTGAGCGGGCCCAGTGTACCGGACCATAAGGGACTCCGGCATCCCAAGGGTCTTTGTTGGTGCCAGGGATATTTCTACCCCCAGCACCAAGGGTTGGAACATGGAGGAAGGCCAGGCAGGGCAGCTCCTGCTTTGTACCCAACCTTGCATCTATTACATCCTGTTATAACAACACTAACGTCACTTATTAACAATTGTAGAACAACCTTAACTCAAACCAAAGTATTAATTGTTTTGGTCCCTCCTCACCAACAGAATCGTCCAGGGTTATATACAGGTATATCACAAGGATAGTCCATATTATCCAGCTCTCTGAGCAAGTGATAGTTATCCCCTCAGACAGTACATTCCACCAGTACAATCAGACTAAAAATTGATTCTAAACAACCTCTGCTGTCTATATTCTGCTAGCCCTGCCCTTAGGTTCTTCTGCTCTGCCACCTTTGTAATCCTTGCATATTTTCCGGTATTCCCTTTATCCTCTTGTTAAATGATGAGGAACTCTTATCTAGTCCTGAGCCTAGGTCACTCTATTATTTGCCCTTTCAACCACCACCCCCACTTCATCTTGTAATTAGGTTGTTATTTTGACCTACTGTACCTATATCTCTCCTTCTTTGCTAGAGATTATGCCTTAAATGATCGAGCCTGACCCCTCCTGCACCTGAATCTGCTGTGTGGATTGAGGCTGGAACTTGCTCTGCTTCTCCTACCTAGGGCCTTGTTACCTTTCTTTCCCCCACATATCTATAACAAGCTACCACCATCTTTATTGTACCCCCTATCAAAATGATTGGATCTCACCTTGTAGTTAACTTGATCATTTAACCCACGTAGATCTCCCTTCCCTTGCCAGGTATTCAGCCTTCAATGATATAATCCACCCCCCTCCTAATCTTATATAGATTCTGTGAGTTGGGGATTGTAGCATGCTGTGCTTCCCTTACCTAGGGCCCGTGTTACCCCAGTTCTTGCCCTTATTTCATTGGCAATCTACCACCACCTTTAATGAGCCCCCTGTATAAATTAGTGACCCTGACTACCTAACTAAACCACACTACCTTCTTGAGCCTCCCCCCTCTTCCTTCCTGGGCTATCCCTCTGTACTTTATTGTGTACTGTGCGGGGCTTTGCTGACATGAGTCCCCACCTTATCTTTTGACCGGACTTCTTGCTATGGGACACTCCTAATGCAAATAGTCCTTTCCTCTTCCATCTGATGTGCCGGAGGGTCCATCTGCACTCAGGGCAGAATTTGCGGACCCCCAACCAGGCACGGGAACCCCCCGCATCGGTATTACTGCTACCGCCGCACTCTTGACTCTTGCTCAGACCGCCATATTGGGACCGCTGCTGGTGCTGGATCACCGCTATTTGCCGTCTCCGCCATGTGGAGATTACTATGGGGAACCTGATCCGCGTCCTGTAGAGCTCTTGGATGTCCATTGTTCCTCAGGCTCCCTACAGTTCCAGTCTGCGGTAAAGATATAACGTTTTCTCTTCTTCCTCATTCCTGGGTGGGTCCTCCTCAGGTGCCCCGGACTCTGAATAGGCTTCAGTTATTGTTGGAGTATCTGCTCCACAGTCACTGGTAGGGCATCACTTTGCAGGGGAGCTGTGAGGTGGTTGAGGCCGCTTTAAAATTTATTTCATATGTCTGGCAAAGCAACACTGTCTCTTTAATGACTTAGGGCTCTATGCAGTAAGCGCCGAAAATGTGCAATGGCCAAGCTTACCGATTTGGCATGATGTTGGCGATTTTCCCTCTCCGTATGCAGTAAGTGCCGAATCCCTTCAGAATCAAGACGAAAACATTTCCGCCCACTCTCACGATGATTTGCCGATCACACACAGGTGTATAGGCGTGCATGGCGGGGTTCTGTTAGGTTCGCCAATGAAACTTCTTGCTGAATCAGGCGAAGCAAGCATGTATTGGATAGCGCGGCCTATTTAAAGGCAACGTGTACTGTTAATCATTCTCTGTGTTGTTGGGAGTGAGAGAGAGAGAGAGACGCACAGAGCTGGGCTATTTAATATTTGCATATTGACTGAGAGAGTTGTTGTGTATTGTGAGAGCTTTGTCCTTTGTTGTTTTGTTTACATCTTTGTCTTGTTTTGTATGTGTAAGTGTTTAGTGTGATTGGCTTTACATTTGTTTTCTGTTCTTTGTGAGTGCTACAGGTATGGACGCAAAACGTGGGAAGAGTGATGCTAGTGTGAGTGGTACTGCTAGACATGTGAGTACGCGTATGAGTGAACGTAGGGTTCAGCCGAGTGCTGTTGCTGGGAGTGCGAGTGCTGTTGCTGGGAGTGCGAGTGCTGTTGCTGGGAGTGCGAGTGCTGTTGATGGGAGTGTGAGTGCTGCTGGTGCCTCAGTTGCTGATGGGGTGTCTGGTGGTGGCGTGCTTGCTGGTGGGCCGCTTTTGGAGTCTCTTCCATTGGAAGAAGGAGAGTCCAGTCAGCACCAGCCAAGCTCTGAGCCTAAACCTGCTCGCAAGAAACGTGTGGAGCAGCCACGTAATCCTCGCTTCAATGACAACGAAAACACAGCTCTTGTCAGTGGGATTTTGGAGCACTGTGACAGTCTGTTTGGCCATTTAGTAGGTAAGTTTACCTTTGCATTCATTCTTCAAATACATGTGATCCTAGGTCATGTGAGGTGTGTTAATATGCAAATATGGGTCCATAATATCTATCAATGTAAATTATTTTGTAAACACATATTTTTATCATGCGTTACAACGACAAGAACACTCAGTCGTTCAATTTGCGCAAACTTCATACAATATTAATGCAAGCTTCCTTACTATGTTTACAAGTGAATGCTCATGTGCTTCACATATTACACCTAAACCAGCATGTTTGGTATCTCTTGGAACAGTGTAGGAAATTGTTCGTTTTATTATTATGAATTAATGTCATATATTTTGTATGTATTTCAAGGGCGGACAAGTTCAGCAAGCAAAAAAAACAAGTGGAATCAAATAATAATTGGTGTGAATGCGTGTGGGAATCGTGTCAGGGACAAGAATAATTGTTGCAAGAGATTTGACGATATAAGGGCAAAATTAAAAAGGAAAATACAAGAACAACACTTGCATGCTTCTGGCACTGGAGGTGGGCCGCCAGCACAACGTCTCATCTTAACTCCATTGGAGGAGCAGCTTCGGGAAAAATTACTTCCCGTCGTCGTGGACGGTTTGGCCGGTGACAGAGACATCGGAATTTATTCCTCTGAATTTCCACCATGTGAGAAATGTTACTGTACTAGGCATGTCGTTGGTTACAGTTATTTTCGAAATTTCCGCTGCTGTTTATACTTTCTTCCCAATATAAGCATACCTACATCTATATATGTATATATGTCTCTCTCTATATATATATCTATCAATATATACAGTATTTATATTTCGTTGTCCTACTAAAAGCAGTAAATAATATATCACGTGGCACTGCGTGCTCATTTGCATGTCATCTCCCACAATCCTTTGCTGCAGTGGAAGCAATTTATGCTGCCCGAAGATGGGGAACAACAGGGTAGCACACATGTCTAAGACATGCTAATGAGCAAACATTACTATGTACTGTTGCAGTACATACATATATATAATAGTAATTTATATTTAATTTATTTAACACCTAGAAACACGACATTACTGCCTCTTCAAATCATGCATCGAAGATATTGCATGCAACGGCCAACAAACATCACTTGCACTAACACATTTGCTTTTGTTTATTAAAAGGTCCTTTTTTGCTTCATGTCATATACAGAGAGCATAATGAGGCACACGTTGCAAATGTTATGTAATTGTGTTCATAGATAGATCACTTCAGACTAGTATTTAGATCATCTAACATTGTCTTAAACCAGCTGCAATTAATATGTCATCACAGCATACACGTGAACACAGGGGGTGGGGTTGTGCACACAGCCAGATAACAGGGCCATGTAATACGGTCAACTTTGTAGAGACCACTTACAGCTGCTTGAATTAATTGAAAGGTCACGGTGATGTCACCTTTTGGGGGAGGGACTACAGTTCTTTAAACCTGACAAGCTAAACAGAAGTTAATCACAGTCATTTGAAATGGTAACTCTATGTACAAATTCACCCACCAAACCATTATGTATCAAACCGTACGTTACACATTTATTCACTCAGATCTATTGTTCAACTTATATCAACACCACATTATCACACCAGTAGCATCTGTGAGCGACACACTGCATGTGTTGTGTTGTTGAGTGGCAGCCACATTCAGCCCTGCAACAGCTTCTATTAATTTAGCACACATATCCTGTAACAAAAACAATAACTTTTCCAATATTGATGATACAATGATAAGCATTGTCAACGTTGATCTCATGATAGTGATGTACATTATTATTGTGATATTACTGCACAACATATGCAGTGTATGTCCAATATTAATATTATTTTGCAAACGCATTACTGCATAAACATTGTATGTTGTATGTTAGTGAACTAAAAAGTCCAAAGTACACTGGCATGTACATTGTTATTAAAACGAATAATGTTCAGTTTGCCACACACATATTTTCAGTTCATGAAGTGATGCTGTTAGTTAGCAATAAATACTCAAGATACACTAACTCAATGTTCATTATGTACACATGTCAATTAACAACTGATGTTATTGTTCTATATAGTTGCTCCTGGAGGACATGTGTCACCTGAGACTGAACAAGTGTCTTCACCTGGGTCATGCAGCTCATGGCACCTGGAAGATGAGTGTATGAGGTGCAGGACATATAATATGTTCATTTCTATATGTTATGTTGTCATGTTAATTAATTGTTTTTGACATGTTATTTAAATTGGATCACTTAGTGTCACTGAAAATGAAGTTTTTTAAGAGAACATGTATTGTGTTTGTGATGTAAAGTATCATGTAGGAGTTGTGAGGTTTGAACAACCTTTCATTCATTCTTATTTCCCACTGAGTCGAAACATAATTCTTAAGGCAAGGTACATTTTAATGGGACGTCATAAAACATATGGAAACATGTTAGGTGTTAGTTGTTACCACAGTGTATAATTACATAGTAAAACAGCAGACATTAGCATGCCATTTCATCATGTGTTCATTTATTTTTAGAACATGATGATGCCAAAGACACAGAAATGCAATCAAGTGAGCATGAAGAGGTTCCCATTCAAAGAGTAACACAGGCAATTCCTCCAGCAAGTAACACATACGCAGCAATAGCAGCTTCTGAAGAAAAAAATGTTGAAGCAGAAAATCGTCGCCATTCAGATATGATGTCAGTGCACGAAAGGATGATATCACTGCAGGAAGAAACGATATCACAATTGTCACATCTCCACAGAGTCTTCATTGAAGTTCCTAAACCAATACAAAAATTAAACACGACATTAGAAGCAGTAGTTGTTCAGCTAACCCAAGCTAATCACTTGAGAATGACTACAACAACACATCAATTCAACTTTACCCCATCAGAGGATGGATCTTTACATGCTGCTAGTTTTTCACCCCATGCATCTGATCTTCATTCCCCAGGTCAGGATGTTACCGGTACAGTAGCTGAAAGTTCTGTGCATGTTCCTCTCAACATCCAACCGCTGCCATCTGTAGAAAATCTGGAGCTGACACCTACAAAGGAGGCACCAAAAAGAAAAATGCACAAGCAATTACTACTTACCAGTTTTTGGAAACAAACTAAAAAACACAAACATGAAACGGAGCAAGCATCAGTTGTGCACTGTGTACCAACTTGTTCACAACTGCCACTGCCCACAAGCCCTGCCCGTGAAGTGTCACTGCCCACAAGCCCTGCCCATGAAGTGTCACTGCCCACAAGCCCTGCCCGTGAAGTGTCACTGCCCACAAGCCCTGCCCGTGAAGTGTCACTGCCCACAAGCCCTGCCCGTGAAGTGTCACTGCCCACAAGCCCTGCCCGTGAAGTGTCACTGCCCACAAGCCCTGCCCGTGAAGTGTCACTGCCCACAAGCCCTGCCCGTGAAGTGTCACTGCCCACAAGCCCTGCACTTGAAGTGTCACTGCCCACAAGCCCTGCCCGTGAAGTGTCACTGCCCACAAGCCCTGCCCGTGAAGTGTCACTGCCCACAAGCCCTGCCCGTGTAGTGCCACAGGCCAGTCAAACTGGCTCTGTTTTGGTTAAAGTTGTTGCCAAACGGAAAAAACAAACCCAACCGACAACAAGCAGGCATGTGACTCGTTCTCAAAAGGAAAAAAAAGAATACATTTTCTAATTAAGTAAATCTATATTTGGCCTTGTGTTGTTGACTTGAGATTATCTAATGAATATTGTATGTATGATCAAGACCTGTTGTTTCCAAACATTCAAGTATGTCCTTGTACACGTGAAGGTTTGGAAATGTTCACAGTCCGAATGAATGCATAATGTAATTAATATTTATGTATTAATCATCTGTTCAGTAATGGTCCAACATAACACAGTTGCAATGTTTAGAGAAGCTGACATTCACTTAGCTGCAAAACATTGTATTTGGGTGTGTTTGGTAGGTAATTTAGGTAGTCATTGCATGTTAATATTATTCACATGCAAGTAAAAAAAAAATCTATTTAACTGCTAACATCTTACATTTCAGTTTAGAGCAGGATTAACTGTAAAATATTACTTACCTTCACCTTCCTTGAAGCTTCTTAATGTTGTCCTTTCATCATGTATGAGTACTGGTTACAATAACATATCTGTGAATGTGTAGTAATATATATGTAGTATCTATGGATATATGTACACACACACACACAGTGTATAACTAATATATATATATATATATATATATATATATATATATATATATATATATATATATATATATATATATATATATATATATATATATATATATATATATATATAATGTTTTAAACATGTAAATTTGTATAGAGTTTTTTTCTCACAAGATATATATGATGCTTCCTTGTGAAAACACAGTATTGAAAGAAAACAGGCCTTATGTTAGTGAAATATACATGATCTGACCCTTTAACAATATGGGCCTAATATTATGAAGCACATAATTCACTCACCTTGATCACCATTTAAATAGGTTTCATACAAGGCCTACTTACTGCCATCAATATGTTCAGTGTAGAACTGGATTAAATAGATATATTATATGTTGTAACACTACAGGCCTTGTAAACTCACAAAAGGCCTTGTTTGATGTTAACTCCAAATTGGACACAGCTGACTCTAATAGGCCCTCAAACATACTTACCCTGTAATGTTTAAACCTTTAAATAAGTCTGAGCAATATAACAATCCCTGTTTACATATAAGGCCTTAAATACAGTAACATACACACACACAAACATATATATATATATATATATATATATATATATATATATATATATATATATATATATATATATATATATATATATATTCTTTGTTGGTTTTAGAGACATATATATATATATATTTTAAAATATACATATGTATATGTGTTTATGAGATATATATATATATATATATATATATATATAGTGGTTGACAAATCACCAAAAAATCTACTCGCCACACAAAAAAATCTACTCGCCACCTAGTACCAAACGTGTGCTGCTTGGGCCAATATTTACTCGCCCGGGGGTTAAATCCACTCGCCCGGGGCGAGCAAATGTATAGGTTTGTCGAACACTGTAGATAGATAGATAGATAGATAGATAGATAGATAGATAGATAGATAGATAGATAGATAGATAGATAGATAGATATACACACATAGTCAAACTGTGTGAGACAGACAGAGAGTTAACCAGACAGAAAGATACACACAGTGAAATATTGAAAAAAAGACAGAGAGAAAAACATTTGCAGGTGTGTGTGTATATCTCATTATATGTTAGTGTAGCCAGTATTTTCATAATGCCAACACTGTAGAATTTCTCACCCACATTGTTTTTTAATTAAAATCTTACACTTGTTTTGAGAATGTAGATTAAGTAAAAAACAATGTTACTTTCACAGTGAAATGGCAATCTTAACCCAAAAATGTGTGCCAATTATTTATACACATACAAATTGGTGGTTGAAAAAAGGAGTGAAACATGGAACTTGTATTCTGACCTTGAAAAAACCCCACAAAAGATAACATTTAAATAGTTTCACATTCAGAAGAAAAAACCTACAACTCCAGTTTCACACATTATTTGAGACGCAGCAATGGCAGAGCATACAACATTGAACAGCCATCCGCACAAATCTTACAAAATAATGATAGCAGAGGCCATCATATCAACTGAACAAAACAAAGCCAACGTGGGGCAGATCTATGACTTGATCAGAAGTAAATATCCATATTACCAAGACCCGTGCCGCACTGGAAATTTTAAATAATCTGTATGATTCACTTTATCAACAAATGATTGTTTTGAATGTGTCCATGATAACCTACATGAAAGGTATGGATTTTGGCAGATTGCACCACAATTTAAAATTACCATGGAACATGGCACATATCTTCTGATAAATAGCATATTTATTCCTAATACCAATAGCAATGGATCCGCTACTACTGTTCCGTCTGAATTGATACCTGCTGCAATATCTGCACCCTCCATTCCTGAAGCACAGATGCAAGATGAACATAACTACTATGATGTGTTTCCAAACCTTTTTGGTCAAAACCCATTAGAATGGCAAAACCAAGAACTGTACGTACCTCCGGACGTATTGTTTGAAGAAGGCAGTGCCGATTCCTATGAGCGCCTCATGGAGATGTGTGTCCTACAGGATTCAACGGTTGCCTCAACCATGGATGAAAATGCATTGTCTTTCTGGAGCGACCAGTTGCAGCCAAACGAAGTGTTACTTCTACAAGAATGGTAAATATAATAATCGTTAAGCGTTGACTCACCGTTAAAAGTTTAAACTTTTTTCTATCCACCATTTTAACGCTAAATGCGTGGATACAGCGTAACATTGCAGACAGCATAACATGTAGCGTTCACAAAACATTGTTTCCTATTACAATATACTACAACCAGAAACATTAGTACACATTGGTAACGGAATAAATATACCTAATTTCCTATCTCTTAAAACATATCATTGCAACATGTTACCATAACTGTAACACACACCTCTTTGTTTATCATGCAACATCTAAAAAAATAGGGTCGGCCACATGTGACGTGGGACCCTTGTCATGTGCCAAGGCGTCCTTAAAAAGGATTACGGATGTAAGCCCCACCCCCAACCGACATGCGCGCGTCAAAGCCTATTGGCTGTGTCCGTTTGTTATTGTTACGGTCACTGCACTGTGTTATGCGCGCACGTCTGTGTTTGTGGGCGTGCACAGTGCGGTAGGCCAATGTTAATTCAGTGGGAGGAGTGTTTGCGTGCACTTCACGCTGCCTTAACATGACGTCACACGTATTGTATTCGCTCATTGAGTGATCGGCCATTGTTTCCGTCCACACACGTCCGTTTAAAAAGATTATAGAAGTACGTGTTTAGAACGAATGTAGTTTCGCGTTTATTGGATTTGAAAGAAATATTATATGCTTAATGCTAGTAACAACATGTATTGAACGCACAGCGTACACATTGTTTAGCGCATGTGCTAACACTTAGTCGACCCAATCGTGAAGTGCGTGCGCAAATTAAGATGTGCGCGCACATTATTATGTATACAGGCAACGGAAAGATTATATCCATAGTTATGCCTGCAACGCAATTAACAAAAGGATACATAATGATGTTTACTTGTAACGTTGCACTTCTAACATATAAGTGAATAACGCATGGATATACACAATCATATAGGGATGTGTAACGCGTTGTCACGGCTACACATATATAAAGGTGCCATCTGTGACCATCATCTATTTGCTGTATTTCAGAGATGTCGTGGAAGAATCAATGGGATCAATGTATGATTTCAGAAGAGTCAAACGTTTTATGAGATGATTGTGAGGAGGAGCGACCGACTAATATACTACATATGTAACAATTTTTATAATGCTTGCAGCGCATATTAACAAACAATACAAAATGTGATCCGGTTATGCCTATATTTCATAACCACTTAATTAACATAATGATGTTGCTAAACAGTGCAGTTTGTAAATTTTATGTGTGTTCTTTATTTTGTACTAACATTATATGCCATGCTCTGTTTAATATATAACAACCATTCCCACTCTGCAAACACATTTGTGTAGTACAGTAGAGGCAACGCTTATTCTAACATTTGCTTTAAACTAGCCGGTTACATTCAGGGTATGTGCTGGGTATGTTCTGGGCTAGTTTGAGGCACATTTAAGGCATTTCTGCATTGACTAACGACCCATAGGATTAACACAGCAGGGATCCCTGGCAGTCCAATTCAGTTTGAATGGGACTGCCAGGGACCCCCGCTGTTAATCTGATAGGCCATTAATCAATGCAGAAATGCTGGGGCTAGTTTAAGGAAAGTTTAAGGCATGTATTCAGAATGTACCTGGGTGTACCTGGGTCTTTTGGGGAATTACCACTGGTTTTTGTTAGAATAATCGCTGCTTCTACTGTATATTGTATAATGGAACGTATGACTGTAGAAAGTATGTAAAGGAGACTTAAAACCAAGTAGCCATTTCATGTAATAATTCTCATGTTACATGGGGATGTTGTTAAAATTGTTTTGGATTGTGGCAAATAATTTTAATGCCAAGATGTAGTGCTCAACTATAATGCATGATGTTATGAATATTAGGTACAGATCATGTAAACATGTAAGTTTCTGTGTATATTTCATTTACCAAACTACTGTAACTATATTTTACTGTGTTTAGTAAACGTTCAACACATACATAGTAAAGTGAGTATGATGATATAAGCTAACATAATAAACCTGATGTTATCATTTGACGGTGTTATACATGCATCATACACAAATTGATACAGACACAAACAGTGGTGTTGAAAAGTGTGCCTATGCAAATGTGCACGTGATTGACGTTCATATGTTGAGAATACTTGTAAATGATCATCATAATAATGATGAACTGACGTGAATGACATTCCAACTATATTAACAACATTGTCATTGGGTGAAATGAATTATGGAAAATTATTAATACATTTTTGAAATATTTTGCTTTGTGTTAACAGTTTGACACTTGTTACATGTAGGTCACATCAACACACATGTGTGACTTATACATTCACATGTGACAATGTAAAACTAATCTTTACAATTAATTGATACAGTACCATTACTAATCACATACATTGCAACATATAAGATGTACAAAGCATTGGTGTGATTACAGGCATTCATGCATGGAGTGGTATGATCACTCATGTGCATCCGTGATTAATCACCTCCCCTAAGGAAAAAACTAGCAGCATTTAGCCCCTTCTCTCCACCCACCCCTATATTAGATTAATGGAATTTTTAAGGGAACATACATTAAATGTGATGTCATGTCACTAATCATTTTCAAATACAATGCACATGAAACCTCAATAGTAGCTAAACGCATGTACATGACACAGAAACGAGATGAATGTAAGATTTCAAGTTGACAACTATGTTGGGATTATACATCCTATAATTATATGTATATAGAGGTAGGCACATCTTATGACAGATGTCAGTTCATATACATACCATGATCAGTCATAGAGGAGATATACCTATAAAAAAATGGAACAATATATAAATTGCAAACATTGACATGACATCTTCATTAACGTAAGCAACACACCAAAGTGTCTATTTGGTGTTGCATATGAAACACCATGTATATTTTGTCACATAAAATATGAAAAGCAGCCTGGTGTACACATCATATTGATGCACATTTAACAGTGTAACAATGACATTGTATGTAACCATACTGCAAGAATGAATGACTATGGCCATACTATGTGTATTGTGTTTGCATAATCAACAACACAATGTTACGAAATTACTCATTTGTAACACTTGTTGTATTCACATACACACAACTAATTTACATTCGAAGAAGGATTATATAACCTGTGCAAGAATAACATGCCTTTGTCCACACAGCAGAGAAGAGAAAGGTGTGCAACCCATATTCATCTGTGTCCTAACAGAAGGTTATTATAAAAAATGTAGTGTTAATATAACATAATTAATATATAAAAGTAGTACTAGGAACTGCTCGGGTCTGAGTTAGCAAAATAATTCTTTAAGTCCATCATATTGTTCTTTCTCTGGGATCTCGTTGCCATCCTGAGAGCTTCCCCTGATAATTTCTTCAGTTTGTTTAAACTTTTGGTAGCTACACTACCGACACACTTTATTGAAGTGTGGTCGGTACCGCAAGCCGGGAAATCTCCCGGCTTGCTAGTGGCCGCCCCTCGGCGTGCCGCGCGTCATAGACGCGCGGTCACGCGTCATCGGGAGCGTGCGCCCGCTGCACGCGTGTCCAGGGGCTCCCCGAGGGAGCCCTGGTGTCCCGCGATCGCGGGACAGCGGCAGGGGGTTCCGGGGGACCCGGCGGACCCGGCAGCGGTAGGGAGAGCGCCCCGATCGGAGGGCGCTCTTCCGCTGCTTCGGCGTGCGCCCGTCACACTCGGGCGCGCGCCAGGCTACTGCTGCGGCACAGAACAGGCAAATGCTCGAATAAACTGTGCCGCAGCAGTATTAATGTTGTTTTTGCGTCTTATAAAGCTAGGCACTGGCGGAGAAGTTTCTTTATGCTGCCATACCCAATGCCACTACACATGCACCACCGAATTCAGACAGTTTTAAAATACAGGGCATTATTAATCATCATTGGAACATACTGTCTAATTATCCTATTTTCGGTCTACATTTAGACAGTAAACTAAGCTTTATTTATCGTAAAGTGAGGAACTTAAAAAGTTGTCTTGCACCTACTGTAATGATATTGGTCTAAACACTCAGGGGGCTATGCACTAAGCTGTGATAAGTCGTTTTAAGAACGCAAAGTGCTCTTAGAACATGATGTTCCGCTGAGCGTGATTCACAGAGCCGCGCTAACAGGCACTGTATGCTCTAAATTGGACTTTTTTCAAGAAAGTCCAACTTTGCTCGTACGATCAGCTGTTTGCGCTGATATCTGCCCTTAAACGCAATTCTCTAAGCTCTGCTGATTTATCGTACTTGAAAGTTGTGCTGAAACAAGCTCACCAGCTAAAAGCAGGTGATAAAAAAAGCAGGACTTAGAAAAATTTCTTTGTTCACATTTTTGCAAGCGCAACACCCATACAACAGGCTGGCAGGTGTCCCCGGCTGACCCCGCAGCGTCCCCATGGGTCCCGTGGGTGTCTCCGGCTGACCAAGCGGGTGTCCGCAGGAGTCCCCGCGGGAGTCCAGGGGCCCCTGCTGCCTGCAGTACCACTGGTGTGCCTCAAAAAAATAAACAATATTTCTAACTAAATACACCCCCCTCTTTCTGCCCCCTAACACATACAATACAGTAATGGGCAAAATTACTATTATCCACATATAGATAATAATGCATTTGCACATTTTAAATACATTAATCACAATAAATACAGTAAATACATATTACACTTACCTTTTCCAGGCACCCACAATGAAGGCCGTCATAATCCTCATCTTCATCCTGCCCATGTCTCCTCCTAAGCTGCAAAACATACACAAGAATCAAAATAGCCAATGTAATGTCCCCTAACTCCTTAATCACCTTCGCGGTCATTAACCGCTAAAGTCACTAAGGGGTTAACCCACCCTCACCCACCACTCGGGAGGCATAAACACCCTCCCCCACTACCCACCCCATGAAGCCTAACCACCCACTACCCACAGGGAGGTGTACCCTCCCTGGCAAGGGGACAATACCCACTTCCCCCATCCCCGTTAACCACAATAAACATCACTATATTTAATAAACAATACATAACCCACCCCCTGTGCCCCCATAAATACCTATTTATTCTTTTACATACAGGGTTAATACCCCAGGCCCACGGGAGTCCACGTGGTCCTAACGGGTGTCCGCAGGCCCCACAGCAGCCCAGCAAAGGGTTTCACACAGGATCTGGAGGCTTACGGGTGGTCCCCACCAGGTGCCGTGGTCCACCAGGTTGTCTCTGCGGGTCACCGTGGGCCCCAAATTTGGTATCCACGGGTAGGCCCGTGGGTGTGTGGGGGGCCCCGGGTCAGAACAACAGGTGTCTGAGGGTCCTCGGGTGGTTCCCACGGGGATCTGGGGGCCCTTGGGTAGTCCCTATGGGTCTGTAGGGCCCCCACAGATGTGGGGCCCCCGGTTCTTCCCCGCAGATGCCCCCGTGGACCCGGCAGCCTTGTACCCATGAGCGTCCGAGGAGACCTCAGGTGGTCTCCAGAGGTCCCCGCAGACCTAAGGAACCAACCCTGTATGTAAAAAAAATAAACCTATCCTATATATTGAAATAAATAAATCACCCCCCCAAAACACATACAGTACAGTAATGTCCAAAATAACTATTATCCAAATATAGATAATAGATTATTTGTCCATTATTAAACACATAAAACAGCATAAATAAAGTAAATAAATAGAGTTCTACTTACCCCTTGGCAATGAGATGGGCAGTCCGGTCATCAAACAGGCTCTGTTGGAAAAAAAAACATTGCAAATATTTTCAAATGCCAGTTAACCCCTTAATCACCTTAGCGGTTAATAACCGCTATAGTAATTAAGGGGTTAACCCACCCTGCACCGATACCAACCCTTCACCCATTCATTTGTACAGTGGGTATAATATATATATATACACTTAGCAGTGGCCTAAACAGAAATCGAAATTTATGAGTCATTACTGACACAAGTGAACTCTCTTCCCATGAGCGTTAAAGGCCATGTCTGTACATACTGTGCTATATGTATGCACACACAGCTGTCTCTTACACATACTAATACTCCTTGTTTTTCCATCCCTATACACCAATAGGGACCACTAAGTATTCACACACACTTTTAGTTGTGCTACAATCTCTCACATTTCCAAACCCTCGCACACCATTTATATATACTCCCACTCCACACACACCTTTTGTAAAGCACTGTATATACTGTGGGCTCTCCATTCATTTTTATTCACACTGATACACACACACTCTTACATCACTTGCTTTCAGGAACCTTTTGACACCTCTAGCCATAAAACATATCCACACCGGGGGAAGCACCAACACAGATAACATTTCAATAGACACTGTTGTTAAGTATACCTTTTGCTTGCTTCATTCATTGTAACATCGCCGGAAGAAGAGATCAGTGTATCTTGAAAGCTCGCACAAATAAAAGCATTTCGTTAGCCACAGAACGGTATCATCTATCTATTTTTTGATTATATATATATATATGAAAAGAAAGAGAAAAAAAGCGCCCGATCCTTGTATAAAATCAGATATAAAAATATTTAATAAATCATGGACAGACAAATGCACACTCACACTTTGTCAATAAAAATAAGGCATGTTATGGGACCAGCCCATACACCAGATCGAAGACTCCACAGTTCACCTCCGTACGATTGCGTCTGGAATGGCTTTAAATGAACGTTTGCTGTTGCCGCAAACACCGAAATGGGTTTTCTCCCTTTAGAACAGAACTTTTCTGTTCAGTGCGGCCGCCATTGCTCTCACACGAATCAGGGACCAGGGAAACCTTCACTGACGTCCTCACTCTGGCGTCTGGACTGCTCGACCACCGTAGTTTCAATGCCACGTGACCCTACGCGTTTCCTCCGTCTCAGCGGATTTCATCAGGGGATAGACTCCAATTGAACTGTCTGGTATTATATAGTCCCATTGTCCAATAAAATGTTTTCTTCAACAAATGAGTTCAATTCAATCAGTGTCTTTAGGTCATCTGTGCTAGATGTGACTATTGTAATTCATAGTTAAACGGTTACTAAATTAATTAAAAACAGGAAAGGTATAACATACATAAACAATATTTAAAAATATTTGGTAAAGATAATTTAAACATGGCAACAAAAATAGTATAAGAAAATGAGATTGACATTAAATTAATATAGTTTTTAAATGCCCAATGAATGATTAAATAGTTAAATCAATAAACCAAGATCTCATTGCATATATAATTCCTTCATCAGGTTTAAATAATGACAATGTTGTACCACCTGCAAGGAATAAACTGATATAGATTGATATCCAGTTGACATGATAAATCTATTTATATTATTATATTATAAAGATGGAGATCAATCCCAGCAATTACTTATGTCTTATGTTGGTAAATGCAATAAATCTATCAAAAACTATGATTATATGAAACATTCAAATATGTATTGTATATATAGGGGACAATATTGAATTTATTAAAAAGTTGATAAAAGGAACTAAATGATATACATAAATATACCTAAATGTAACTAAAACAAGCTTGAAATAACAAAGAGTCAATTATAAATATTGCTCTCCGTGAAATATATAAGGAAGAGATGAAACAATGAACATTAAACATACAATTTTGGAATCAATTGCCTAAAAGCTGTTAGAGCTATAATTACATCAATATACTTTTAGAAATGCTTTCTGATTGTATTAACCATGTCTATAATGATTCGTATACAGGACGAACCGCATGTGGAGACAGATACAAAATAGTACACACTATTGTCATATTGGATTCTTGTACATTAAATATATCAAATATAATTGAATAATGAAGCTATTGATAATTATAAAATAAGCATAAAATAGTATTTCTACTAATAAACTGTTAAAGAAGCAATTTATATAAATTATATAAAAATACAAATGATAACATAACTTGAGGGAATGTATCCTGTGGGGATGGAAATGTGGAGATTAATATTCCACTTTTGAGATGGGAAATTAAATGAAAGAAAGGAAGTGCAGCGAGTAGAGCTATATGGAAAGAATATAATTATGAGACGTGATAGCAAAGAGTCAGCAATCATTGATATGAAAAATGTGCTGTGCTAATGTTTGTGTGATAAATTGTGAATTATATTAAACTAATCAATATATAATAAAAGTGTATATAAAATAAATAAATGTGTATAAATTGTGAACTAACTAGTGTATATGTATTTCAACTATATGTGTCAAATGATTATATTGAACAAATCAATACATAATAAATAATCCTATAATGATATAAATAAATTGTGTAATGACTAATATATGTGTATTTCAACAGTGTGTGCTAAATAATTGTGTTATGTCGATGGATGAGTGATTCGAAATTCAAGAATGAATTTTGTGTGAATGTTTGTGAAAACCTTGAAAATTTATATGTGACAATGTATAAATTGATCAAATACTTAGGATAAATAACAGTTCTGACCAGGGGTCCCCCATTCAATCCACCATCTGGGACAACACAGAGGGAACATGTTAGACACGCTCAACCCAGACCTCTGAGATCCCATCGGTGTGCTAAATGGATAATGTTATACAATAGTACTGCTACTGCACCGACACACTTTATTCGAGCAAATACCCGGTATGTACCTGGCAGATACCTGGAATGCGCCACTCCTAACCTCTGACAAGCCCCGTTGCATTTGCCTTCCCAGCCTGGGTTCATGCCTGGCTGATGGGCGGCTGATCTGTTAAATGATAATGATTAGGATTTAATAGGCTGCAATGCTTCGCGTGTCTACCAGATGGCATAAATTCATGAATTGTAATGCAGTATATATATATATATACTGTGCAGTATTGCAGCCAGCAGGAATAAAATGCTTCAATCCCTGCTTGGAAAATAACTCAATGTACTCGGGCCGAAAACAGTCACAAACCTCAATACACCCGGGTATACCCGAATTCGTGGGACTAGCCAAGCTCGAATAAAGTGTGTCGCCAGTGTATCAATACAGTCATTGAGAACTCCCGGGCTCAATGTTTCCAACATATATATCCAGTAGGTCTCCCTTAAATTCAGTCTCTTGACTCTATCACCACTAAGCAATGTTAAAGGAATTTGTTCTAAACCCATCACCACCAGAGAAGATGGATCCTTATTGTGCTTTTCCAAAAACTGTCTAGACAGATTGTGTGTGGTAATTCCATGTATAATGTTTCATCTGTGCTCTAGAAATCTTGTGCTTAAAGTCCGTGTAGTTCTCCCCACATACTGATAACCACATGAGCATGTGATAACATAAATAACAAATGAAGATAAACAGTTGATGTGACCTTTTACTGTATGAATGGATTTGTTGCGATATGAAATTACTTGATCATTTTTGCATATACACTACCGACACACTTTATTAAAGTGTGGCCGGTACCGCAAGCCGGGAGATTTCCAGATTTGCACGCGCGTCCAGGGCTCCCCGAGGGAGCCCTGGTGTCCCGCGATCGCGGGACGGCGGCAGGGGGTTCCGGGGGAACCGGCGGACTCGGCAGCGGTAGGGAGAGCGCCCCGATCGGAGGGCGCTCTTCCGCTGCTTCGGCGCGCGCCCGTCACCCTCGGGCGCGCGCCAGGCTACTGCTGCGGCCAAGAACGGGCAAATGCTCGAATAAACTTGGCCGCAGCAGTATGTCTGCAAGTCAAGCATCTGTTGCGTCCACAGGTGGAATTGCCTTTTTCTAATAACCTGGTTGCGGGGAAATCAATGATCTGTTTTAAGCGACTAGGAGCCAACATGGTTTTCAGATTTCTGGCTTTCTTATAAATGATAGGAATTTTTGGTGGTAACTTCTGCCCAATTATAGGGTCCCTCAACAGTATGCTCCAATGTTTATTTAGGATTGATGTAATACCTCTCACTGAGTTATTGTATGTCGTAATGAATAATGGTGATTTGACAGAGCCCTCCTTTGTGTTGACATTCACCGGTCTATCTTTCAAATAATCCTTTTTAGATTTGCTGAGCAGAGACTTACGATCCAAAATACTGACTTGTCGAAATGTTTCTAAAATGGTATCAACATTATAACCTTTGGCTAGAAACCTTTGGACCAATAATTTCCCCTGGGCCAAAAAGTCAGAATGTAGAGAACAATTTCTCCTGATTCTGAGAAATTGGCCCTTGGGGATATTGTCCAACCATCTTTTGTAATGGTTACTTTTGTTGTGTAAATAACTGTTTGTGGCAACCATTTTGAAATGCGTTTTGGTGATAATTTCACCACTAAGACCAGCCTCCAGTTCAAGATCAATAAACACTATGCTTTTTTTGTTAAGATTAAATATAAACTTTAGGTCCAAGTCGTTGTTGTTGAATGAATTTAATTTGTTCTCTAATTGTTCCAAGTGACCGTCCCAAATTAAAATAATGTCATCTATGTAGCGGCCATAGTACACAAGGCCCGTCCCCAGATCCGCATCACCCCAAACATGGAGTTCCTCCCACAAACCCATGTAGAGGTACGCATAGCTGGGGGTGAACCTTTTGCCCATGGCCATCCCACAGTCCTGGAAATAATAAGAGTTCACAAACAAAAAATAATTGTGCTCTAAAATAAAAGAAATAGCCTGTAAAATAAATGTGGACTGTATTTTGCATATGTTAGTGTCCATGTCAAGGAAATGTTTGATCGCTTCTATACCTTTACTGTGCTTAATACATGTGTATAAAGATGTTATGTCACATGTAGCCCATATATATGGGTTTCCATTTGATTTCAGAGATGGAGTCAAAGACATGCAGCGTGTCCCTCAAGTATGATTTTAATCTGCTCACTAAAGGTTGTAAAAAATAGTCCACATATTGGGACACGCTGGATGTCATCGACTCCACCCCTGAAACAATGGGTCTACCGGGGGGATTGGAAATGTGTTTATGTAGCTTCGGAATGTGATAAAAGTTGGGTGTTCTGGGAAAACGTATAAAAAGAAAACCAAACTCTGATTTCTTAATGATATCAATAGCTAGGGCCTTGGTGAGAAAGTCCTTATATTGAACCTGGAACTCTTCCATTGGATCTTTACCCAGAACAAGATAGGAGGTGTTGTCACCTAATAATCGATAGGCTTCAGAGAGATAATCAATTCTATCTTGCAGGACTATGCCCCCTCCTTTATCTGTAATAGTATGTTTGTAATGGTGCTCAACAGTGCTGGGACTATGTGAAAGGAGGGGAGTATATTGGGTAATAATTATATTTTGCAATGGTACTGTGCCTTTAGATGGGCAAAGGTACCCTGAAGGTAGGAGTGGGTTGCCAAAGACAGCCCTCTCTTTCCTCATTAGGTAGCCCCAGGTTTGGTACTCACTGAGTCTTCTTTATTCCCCAGTCTCCCCTCCAAAGCGTGCAGCTGTATTAGAGTGTAGATCCAAAGCCAGGGTGTGCAGCGCACAGCAATAAGGAGGAGCAGGTCTTGCAGAAAAAATAGTCCTTTATTTAATTCATGGTGTGGGACAACAGCAAACCTTCAACGCGTTTCGTTCAAGGAACTTTATCAAGAAGTGCTGGTTAGGTAAAATACTACAATTTATATACAGCTGACTGCCTTGTTTTCGCGCCAATCGTGACATCATGGTTTGAATATAAGCCACTCAGAATCGTTATTCTCGCGCATGCGCGCGGCGCCAGCAACTCTATCATACTCTCTATGGTGTTTTGAGTCCTCCGCGCATGCGCACGGCGCCTAGGTATCAGGGGGTATGCTGATGATGTCTGCCGAGTATTTCAGCTTGTACACGCCCGTGGGGCGGTCCTAAGCGCAATCCACGCCTCAGACTCACCAGAAAGACTCCCCCTCCTTCCATACGTCAACAATCTCAGTGATCTCTAGATGTTATAGACCTCCGCGCATGCCATCTGACCATCTGACCATCAGGCCATCTGACACCCTGGCTCCGCGCGCATGCGCGGAGGTCTATAACATCTAGAGATCACTGAGATTGTTGACGTATGGAAGGAGGGGGAGTCTTTCTGGTGAGTCTGAGGCATGGATTGCGCTTAGGACCGCCCCACGGGCGTGTACAAGCTGAAATACTCGGCAGACATCATCAGCATACCCCCTGATACCCAGGCGCCGCGCGCATGCGCGGAGGACTCAAAACACCATAGAGAGTATGATAGAGTTGCTGGCGCCGCGCACATGCGCGAGAATAACGATTCTGAGTGGCTTATATACAAACCACGACGTCACGATTGGCGCGAAAACAAGGCAGTCAGCTGTATATAAATTGTAGTATTTTACCTAACCAGCACTTCTTGATAAAGTTCCTTGAACGAAACGCGTTGAAGGTTTGCTGTTGTCCCACACCATGAATTAAATAAAGGACTATTTTTTCTGCAAGACCTGCTCCTCCTTATTGCTGTGCGCTGCACACCCTGGCTTTGGATCTGCCCCTCCTTTATCTGGTTGTCTGATGACAAGATTATTCATACTGCTAAGTTCCTTAAGTGTAATATTCTCCTCTTTCGATAAATTTCTATTTTGTATAGTGGTAGTATTTAGACATATTGATTCAAAATCTTTGAGTACCATAGTATAGAATGGTTCTATAAATGATCCTTTAGAATGATAAGGAAAGTATGTGGACTTGGCTGAAAATGGGGAATGGACTATTTTTGTATCACCATTTGAATCAAGATCAACTGGCCCATACAAAGTTGGTTCCGTGACTGGATTTGGGGTTGTCACTGATTGTGATGTAATGTTATCATGATTCCTATGGGATGGTGTAAGGCTATCTGACTCATATGTGGATAATTGACTTGGATTTAGTAAGTGTATTGAATTCTCTATTTGTGTACCTTCCATCAGTAATGCAGTCATTGCATCAATACAAGCAATTTCTCGTGTATTGAATATATTTTGTTGTTCTTTATTTTGCATTGTGAAATGTCTCATTAAAGTGATTTTCCTAATGTACTTGTTTAGATCTACAAATAGATCAAATCTATTGGGAAGACTACTTGGCGCAAATGAAAGACCCCTGGTCAGGGTGATATGTGATTACTTGATAAAATAAAAGTGGATAAATTAAATATACCGTGTACTTCTGGATTGCTGACTCTTAGCTTACTCTCCTTCTTTCTTTGCTCGCGCCTCCCCTGGCTCCTCGCAGCTTCTCTTTCTTCGTTGAGGGGTGTTTGAATGATACTTCGGTTTCCGATCCCACAGAGGATAGGATTTTCCCCTTTCTCGATTTTCTTGTTGTGTCACTAGTTCTAAAAAAGAAGCAGTGTGGGATTTAATAGTGGAAACAGTATTTTCTGTATTGTTTTTACTAGAATCTCTATTTTGGGTTTTTGGTATAGCACCACTACTTCTGTCAATGTCTTTCTTTTCCACCACAACCTCCTCACATGATTCCCCCCTATCTTGTAAAACCTCAAAAAAAAAATCTGTGGGACAAGAGAACTGAGCTTTAACTGGTTTCTTTTCACTTCTATTAGTATTTTTGTCTTTCTCACTAGATGTCAAATGGGTATTTCTTTGATCTCTACTATTGTCTCTATATCTATCAGTTTTGGTTTTCTTATAGTGTTTATTCAGGGTGTAATGTTTTGATCTGTCTCTCCTATCATGTCGTCTCCAATCTTTGACTTTGTCTGTAGCATAGTCAGTTTGATCTCTCACATATTTATTACTCTTAAGTTCACTAATATCTTTCTCATATTTGAGTACCCTAGAGTCAACCAATTTATCTAATTCTAAAAATTCTTCACTCTCCACAAATGGAATCATTCCATTTTGTTTTAAAATCAATATTTGTATCAAATGTAGGTTTTTTCGTAAACCTCAATCCCCTAGGGACTATTTTTGCATCTAAGTAATTTTGTAGTGATAAAAGATCAAGCCAATGCTTCATCTCATCCTTTGCCAACCTTTCAAGCTTAAAAAAGTTGGTCTTTAAATCAATACTGTCCTCATTATGTTCTGTCATACTGTATCTATTTCTGCTGATTCAGCATATTGTTGTCTCCTAATGAGCCTCTCCTTACTAGTTTTCATCATCTTGCTAAATGGATCAGAACAACAAAAGCAGGATAGGTGTACGTGTAGAAAGGCAGCTATCAGCGTGAGGGACACGCTGCATGTTCATGACTCCATCTCTGAAATCAAATGGAAACCCACATATATTTGGGCTACATGTGACATAACATCTTTATACACATGTATTAAGCACAGTAAAGGTATAGAAGCGATCAAATATTTCCTTGACATGGACACAAACATATGCAAAATACAGTCCACATTTATTTTACAGGCTATTTCTTTTATTTTAGAGCACAATTATTTTTTGTTTGAGAACTCTTATTATTTACAGGTCTGTGGGACGGCCATGGGCAAAGGTTCGCCCCCAGCTATGCGAACCTCTACATGAGTTTGTGGGAGGAACTCCATGTTTGGGGTGATGCGGATCTGGGGGCGGGCCTTGTGTACTATGGCCGCTACATAGATGACATTATTTTAATTTGGGACGGTCACTTGGAACAATTAGAGAACAAATTAAATTCATTCAACAACAACGACATGGACCTAAAGTTTACATTTAATATTAACAAAAAAACATACATACAGCTGCGGCTGCCTTTACCCTAGTGCGGCCGTAGCAGAACAACTCTGATAACCGCGGGCAGATGCAGTATGTTTTTTTTTTCCGGAGTATATTGCGGTATTTTAGCGCTCGTAATATTAGCATTTTATTAGCGCTGTCTGCAATACCGTCTAAAAACTCAGGGGGGGCGTTCACGAGCTGTTGTCTTCAAAGTCTAATACTTTAGCAGTTCAACCTACGTCAGTACACAGTCTGCGTGTGCGCGCGCAGTAATTGTAAATTTGCATATTTATACATGCATGTGCAGTGCTGTATGTCTCATTTGAAAATTGTTGAAACGCATAGGAGTGTACTGTAACAGTATCACATTTCGGCATATATAGCGCTCTCCCCTCGCTCGCCCCCGCACACACACAGGATAATTTACTGCACTGCAGTATTTCAACTTCTTGTCTTATCTACAGTACAGTACACCTCTCCCACACCATTACTTTGAATGTGTGTCTTTATGGTTTCAATCACATTCCTGCTTGATAGCTGATGATTACTGCGCATGGGTCTGTAACTTCACCACTGCTTGCTTGCGAAGTTCAAGAGTGAGTGACCAAAAAAAAATTTTCTCCACAAGCCTGCCTTAACCATCTTGATATTACGATTTTCAATCTGTGCTGTAGCTTTTGACTGCGACACTCTGCGTTTGACTACACATGGTTGATTTGTGTGCTTTTTAGGTATTTGGGGGTGTAGGGATCAAATTATTATGATAACCTGCCTTTTGAAAATATGCCATTTCTTTGAACTGCAGTACAGCTAATCCTTCATGCAGCTGTACCCTGTACCTCCCTCCTCCACGCACACACCCAAGGCTCGCTCAAGGATTTGAACCTCTTATCGACAGACACCTCTCTAGAACCATTCTGTTTCTAAAGCTTGTCATTGTGTTTTTAATCGTCCGTCCCTAGCCGAGCATCACCTCTCTGCGCCTGCGTGCCTAATTTTCCTATTGTTGGCTTTGAGTAACCTCTCTGTAATCCTCTTTGGGATGGGAGCTAACTGATGATTACTGCTCATGACTCACCCATCCACCCCCCCAACCCATTGAGGCTTTGTTTACGGTAACGCTTGCGATAATCCCTTCTTGAATTTGATATGTAAATCTGATTTGCACAGCACTGTGAAATTGAGAGTTAAAAAAACCATTATCTGATTCATGTTGTTGATGCAGTAAATTACCACTTTTTGTCATTCTTTCCTTTTCTTTTGTGTAGGTGTGGGGGGGGGGTGTCAATGATTATGATTATTATCATGAATGTAAAGAAATATTTATTTTATTTTATCAGGAACAAAAAATACAAATATACAAATAATCATGAATAATTCAAAATGCAGTCTTTATTCAGTTCTTCTGTCAGATGAAAATTGAGGGCCGGTGGATAATCATGAATAATGCCCATTGATAATAATATTAATTAATAATATATTTATAATAATTTAATTTTTCCGTCTTTATCTTCTTTCTCATTCTGTGTACAGTACAGTAGTTCATTGAGAGAGGAGAGGTTTTGTGTACATTATGAATGCAGTTTAGATACACTTAACTGTACAAACAGTTCACAAACTTTACATGATACCCCCCCTCTCCCCCAGTCCATCCTTTTTTTCTGAAAAGACAAGAAAACAAAAAATTAGTGCAGTTATGTGCAACATACAGGACACCTGCAAGCTCATATTGAACCCCCAAAATAACCACAACATATATATAAGCATATAGGTGTCACAGAGGAGTGCTACTGAGCATGGCGATATATATTTAAAACCAGAGACAGAACATGAAACACAGACAGAGCTCAGTGCACATCCAGTGAAACCTACTGTATACACGGTACAGTGCCTAAATATATATGTATAGATATCTATTAAATAAAATGGTCTTTTAGTTTAACATTTTGGCCAAAGTGTTGTAAGCCCCTGAGCCACTACATGGCATACCACATCTCAAGGGTCCCTAACACTAATATAAATTCTTAATAACCTGTGAATTATCAGGAAGAATGATTTATAATAAATCTGTCAAAATTAGTTGCATAGTTCTAAGTCTGATTGAAGCTTTTATTTACCTGTACATTACCAGGAAAATCACTCTGTATTAGATTTGTCACAATCATACTGCAAGCAAGCAAGTTCCCCTGAGAGTGGGAGATGCTATGGAGTGAGCTTTTAACCATTTAAATGTGGGAGGGGGTGAGCTTCAATAAGATAGGAAGAGCCACCTTCCAATCAGCTAAGACCAGCTGAACAAGATTTGTAAAACATACAGGACACCTGCAAGCTCATATTGAACCCCCAAAATAAACACAACATATATATAAGCATATAGGTGTCACAGAGGAGTGCTACTGAGCATGGCGATATATATTTAAAACCAGAGACAGAACATGAAACACAGAGCTCAGTGCACATCCAGTGAAACCTATACACGGTACAGTGCCTAAATATATATGTATAGATATCTATTAAATAAAATGGTCTTTTAGTTTAACATTTTGGCCAAAGTGTTGTAAGCCCCTGAGCCACTACACGGCAGACCACATCTCAAGGGTCCCTAACACTAATATAAATTCTTAATAACATGTGCAATACAGGGAAGAATGATTTATATGTTATACTGTATTATGGCATTGTGTGCTGTATAGTACTGTCAAACTAGTCTATACTGGAACTACTGTATACTGTGACTACTGTTAAATACTTTACAACCAGATGGCTGGTGCTGTTCTCTCAGGAAAGAAAAAAATTGAGCAGTTAGGTGCATATTATGGCATTGTGTACTGTATAGCTACTCCATATTGGACTACAATATGCAGTTAGTACTGTCAAACTAGTCTATACTGGAACTACTGTATACTGTGACTACTGTTAAATACTTTGTAACCAGATGGCTAGTGCTGCTCTCTCAGGGAAAAAAAATTATGTGCCATACTTACCTGTATCATACTGTACTTATAATACTACAGTACAGTACTATTCTATACTACCATCCTGATGCTTGCCCATTATGCGCGATCACAATGGGCAACACAGTCGCAATATGGTCAATATATTTATTGCATCGTTCCACGGTGAGTACATCGTTCCAAAAACTCATTATGCCTTGCGCCAACTCATCCTTTTTGGAGGGTTTCACGATTTTTCGTATATGGAATTTCAGCTGATTCCAGACCATTTCGATAGGATTGAAGTCTGGAGATCTGTCATTGGGGGGAGGGGAAAAAAAAGGACAATTAACTAAAGAGATAAAGCACACAGTAAAAACAATGGGAAAAAATGAGACACGGTTACCGCACTTACTCCGCTGGCGTCTTCACCCAGTTAATACCGCGCTCAAGAATATGCGCTGTTGACACGGTGTGCTTCGGATCGTTGTCCTGGTAGAAACGGTGACCATCTAGGAATTCACGTGTGATGTAATCCACAATCTCAGGCACAATTTTCTCTTGGAAAAAACCTTTATTCATGATTCCTATAACAAGATAAGAAAAGTGCTCAAAAAACTGCACACTAGTACAGTACAGTGCATAAGGCAAAAGCGTGTGACATACATTTTACTGTACCTTCAAAGATGACGATGCATCCTGGTCCACGCCTAGAGATGGCACCCCACACATGCATCTTCACTGGGTATTTGGGACGTGGCTTCATAGATACGCGACCTTTTTTGTGGAATGCAAAGGTGGCAAATCTCTCCAGCGAAACAGTAGACTCGTCAGTGAAGATGCAATCCTGGAAAGTTTCTCCACTGTCGATCCATTCATGGGCCTGGACCACTCTTTTGATCTTGTTAACGTCCCTTATCATAGGATACGCTCTGTAAAGACAAGGAATAATTTTAGAGGTACAGTACAGTTTCTTAAACAACACTTTAACCTTCTGTACTGTCCAGTACTAACCTCACATGTCCATATTTCCATCCAATTCTGCGTCTCATCTTCTTTATGCTGGTCTCGGATACAGTGAGATTGTGATTTTGCTGCAGAGTGTATTTGACCCTTAATGCACTCTTCTCATCATTCTCTTCAATTATTTTGTTGACCAGAAGAGTTGTCTCCCTACAGTGTACAGAAAAACAACAATCCGGTAAGTTACAGTGCAGTAGGCCACAAGTACAGCACATCATTTACAGTAAAAATAGTATAAAATGAGATAGATCTACACAATATAAAGTTCTATTAATATGCAGCAATATAAAAAATAATAGATATACTGTATTATATACTGTAGTTATATAAATACACCGAAATAACTATTAAATGAGATAGATCTACATAATATATAGTTCTATTAATATGCAGCAATATAAACAATAATAAATATACTGTATTATATACTGCAGTTATATAAATATACCGAAATAACTATAAAATGTGATAGATCTACACAATATATTGTTCTATTAATATGCAGCAATATAAACAATAATATATATACTGTATTATATAGTTATATAAATATACTTAAGCGTTAGTTACCATTGGTGTCCTCGTGCGTTGTTTGGTTTTTCCGTGTGCATGATAGCACACGGTGGTTGATTGCACAACGAGGCCAGAAGCAGCTAACCAGCATTGGATATCTGCAATTCGTTGTCCGCTCGTGTACATCTCCTTAATTCTCATGCTAAAATCCTTTGAAATCTTTTTAACAGGCATTGCTGCGAGTAGAAAGAAATACAAACACAAGAATGTATATTCGATGTTTAGTCGATGTGTATTCAATGTGCAGTGAATCCACAAAATGGAGGGTGTATTTATATGTTAAAACTCACATTAGAGTACACCCACTTTTAACACCTGTACCTCATCGCCATTCATAAAAGGTTACACACATTGCATAGCCTCCCACTCGATGATCTGTATCTGAACTTACCCTTGTCCAGATACTGCATTGTGCCATCTGCTTTCATGGATCAACCCCGACTCTACGGACGCAAGAATCCACTCGCCTCTGCCGTGCCTATGACACAGAAAAAGTGAAAGGCGGCAGCCGTTTCCAAGCCAAGGCCAAAGCGACAGGCTAAGGCTAATAAAGAAAACCTTCTGCTTACCCCAAAGGCTAAGGGTTTTAATACACGTAAGCCTTATTATGTCAAAAAGAAATTCGTTGATGTACACTCAACGCAAAACAAATGGCAGCCAACCCATCGAACCCGCAGGCCACTTCTTCGATTACGCTTCGACGACTCTGCCGCCGCTCTCCCGGAAATCTACAGCCCATCTTCTCCACTACTCGTCCACGACGCTGCCGCCGCTCTGCCTGAAACCCACAGCCCATCTTCTCCACTGCTCTTCGACGACGCTGCCGCTGGTGTCCCTGAAATCCACGGGTAACTTTCTCCATTACGCTTAGACGACTCTGCCGCTTCTCGCCCGGAAATCCACAGGTCGCTTTCTCCATCCCTCTTCGACGACGCTGCCGCTCTCTCCAGGGAACTCCCATCTTATCCTCCATAGGACCCATCCACCCAGATGTCCACAGCACGCCATGCACAAGAACCAGCTCGTTAGACCGCATGCTGAATGAGTTAAGTGTGGATATCCCCGGGAACTCTACTATGCTGGTAAAGATAGATCTGCTTTTAGAGACAATGCTAAATATGGATCAACGGATGCAGAAGATGGATCAACGGATGGAGGAGATGGATCGACGGATGGAGAAGATAGAGACTGACATAGAAGGGATACATAATTTGCTCGGTGTTCATGCCCCTGTATCCCCGACGCCGGAGCAGGAGGGTGGCATGTATGTGATGAATGGGACCTTTGACCGCCTTCCAACACCAAGCGCACCCCCTCCACCAGAAGAATTTGTGTACATGTATGCCGTTGAGGAGGAGGATAACATGACAACCCTGTCAAGACCACTCCAGGAGACAACACAGCAACCAAGACAGGAGGAAAGCTTCCTCCCAGACAACTACCCTCGCCCGCCACCACAAGCATACCCGCTCCCAGAAGAACATCCGCTCCCAGAACCCAACCTTCATACGCTTGCATCGATACGGTGCCCGACATCATCCTGCGCAAGCTGCCACAGGCACTCAGGGAGAAGTATAGGGTGATGTGTGCTGGTTTACCCCAGAAGTATGCCATGTTAATTTTTAAGCACCACATGTCCTATTTGGTGTACTGCGGGTGGGTCAACAATCTAAACTACGAAGGAAATCGTGAAAAAAGGGCGCTTTCTGAAAATTTAAGAAGGACTATTGTGGAGGAATTGCAGCGCTATTTTCAGATCCTTTAATGAAAATCATTCGAGACTCCATTAATGGCATTTTGCGCCATACAAGGCATCGGCCCTGGAAGGACAATCTGGTGGGGATCGAATTTGCGTGACTGTTCACCTGTTGTTTATTTTTTGCAAATGTTTTTGTAAATGTTTTGACTTTCTGTACTTTAATAAAGGAGATGTTGCGTTTTTTAAATTTTATGGATAAAGAATTTTTTTTAATAACACCATACTGTTGTGCTGTACATGTTTTGACTTTCTGTACTTTAATAAAAGGGGATGTTGCGTGTTTTAACTTGTATTAATAAAGAAATGTTTTTACTTACTGTACACAAGACCTGCACAATTCCAGTCCCCGAGGGCCGCAAACAGGCCCGGTTTTCAAGCTTATCCTTAAAACCGGGCCGGTTTGCAGCCCTCGAGGACTGGAGTTGTGCAGGCCTGACTTACTGTTCTTTACACCATCCTACTGTAAATGTTTTGACTTTCTGTACTTTAATAAAGGAGATGTTGCGTTTTTTAAATTTTATGAATAAATAATTTTTTTTAATAACTCCATACTGTTGTGCTGGACATGTTTTGACTTTCTGTACTTTAATAAAAGGGGATTGTAACAGGGGAGTTATCCCTGTTCAGAAAATGTGCCTCTAATCCAGCAGTGTGGTGGTTAACTGCTGGTAGCCAATTAACAAACACCACCTGCCTCATTAGATTGCTTATAAAAGCCTGTCTTTTGAGACAGGAAGGGAGATTGTGCCTGAATCTCACACAACTTGTGAGACTGAGCATGGGTCAGTTGTCTTGAGCCTGCCAGAAGAAACAGCAGTGCTGCTTTCAAGACACAGGGGAAACTTCTAAACCTGAATGCTGACAAACCCTGAGGAAAAGGTAGCAACCAGGAACAGAGAAGATTTCCCCTCCAAACCACAAGGAACAGATAAGACTTTCATTTATAAGACTTTTTATATCTGCTCATTTCATGATATATGTTTGGGGCTGGGAGACATGCTTATCTAAAGGGAGTTGTGGACTGCATAGTATTTCACTAGAAATACTCCCAAGTGAATAAACGCTTTGTTTACCCCTTGTTTGGATGGTTTCCTGATGTTAAGGAAACAGGCGCAATAAAAGCCTTATTTAATTTCACCATAACCAGTCTCCCTTGCATACCTCTATGAGCGTCCGCCTACATATGGTCGTCAGAAGTGGGACGAGAGGTGGTTCTTGAAGTTAGAAGGGACCCGGAGTTTGGCTGTGGAATTTTTTTTGTGCCTTTGCCTACAAACAGCCTGAGCAACACAAACAAAAAAAATCTCATGCAGCAGAGACCAGAGTTAAAGTGATACACACCCATGCAGGAAATCTACACTGCACTGAAACTTACAAAATCACAGATGGACTTTTTTCCCCAATCCCAGGAGGAGAGAGCGAGAGACTGCTGAAGCAGGTAAACCTTATTTGCCTATCACAAATAAAGTGTAATATGGTCATTGAAATAAGGTTTTTTCCTTCCATCTGTAGTCAGGGTTCAAGAAGTAAGTTAGCCCTTAAAAGGGATAGGCGTTTGTTGTTTTCAAATGTTTCGCTGAAGCAGTGAATACAGATGGTGACATGCGAGCGGTACTGATTATGCAAGTAAAGGCTGCCACACCACATAGGACTACCAGTTGTGAATGGTGTATATGCAGAAAAGTGTGAAAATTGATGCAAGATTGTGCTGAAGCAGGGGAATTTTCAGTAAACAAGTAAATGGTAACATTGCCCTACTGGGGAAAAGAATTGCTGAGCTGTGTAAAAGATATCCCAAAGTGTGAAGAGTGAATGTCATAATACCCAAAGTTGAGACTGAACTCAAGCAGAAAACCACATTATTTGGCTGAAGCAGAGAGATTGTACCTAGCAAGTAAATGGTGTAAAGCAAACAGAAGTTTTTACCTAGCAACTGCACATCCAGCATACCTAATGAGAGATTAAACCTAGCAAGTAAATGGTGTAAAGCAAATAGACGTTTTTACCTAGCAACTGCACATCGTGTATACCTGATAAGAGAAAATGCATGCACAGTAATGCTGATATTGTAAAACTTACCCAAGAAAGAAAAAGTCTACAGAGATGCCTGTGAGAGCTACGACCTCTACAAGCAAAATCTGCCCACCTGTAGGACTACCACACTTGGGGGTTCTAGCAAATACAGTGGCAACAGCTGCAATAGAGCCTCCTGAGGTTAGGAAGAAGATTACACCAGATAGCCCCAAAATGGAGGACAAGATGCAGTGTTCCTGTAATGAACCCTACCCCATGGAAGAGTGGCCCTTCCAGTCCGAGGACGAGGAAGACATCTCTTATGGGGAACCCAAACCGAGTCATACCCACAAAACACCCCAAGAATGGTGGGGGTGCCTGAACTCGGTACGAATCAAAAAGACCGCTCCCTATGATGACGATTATGATCAGCAGAAGAAAGAGCGGGAGCGGGAAAGTCCGTCAGCTATTACAGTTGCAAGAAAAGCCGGGTGGATCCAGTGATGCTGCTAAAATTTCAAATGAAGATGGAGACCCCAGTATCTCTGAGGGGACGGTGCCATCCAAAACAAAAAGGCAAAAAAAGAAAAGCGGTTCTTCACTTACCATGGAAGGAACGGACACGTCTGCAACCCTGTGGAGAAAAAGGGGGACCGAGATGCCCTGCAGCCTAGAGAAAATGGAGAATTCGTCCCGCGGATAACCGAATATCCAGAGGGCCCAAGGCGGAAGTCGTGTACCCCAAAGAAGTGTCTGTCTGGTGCCAAAAGTGAGGAACTCTCAACCAACCATCCCAGGGAAGCGGAGCCGGAACCAGTGAGTGTCGATCCCTTGACCAGCCCTGAGGATGCCCTGACAAATGCCAGGCGTGACTATGATACACTCCGTGAACAATTGAAACAAAAAAAGATGATTACGCGGAGCTGCAGAAAAATAACGTGAAGCTACAGGAACATGTGCTCGCAATGTATTCTGCAGCCAGGACAGAATTGGACGATCTCAAGACTGAGCTAGATACTGCAAATGCTACTATTTCCGCCAGGGATGAAAAGCAAAGCCAATATGATAAAATGATGGCTAAGCTGAAGCGGAAGTATGAGGAGGCACTAAAGCAGATGACAGTCTTTCAGCAAGAGGTTCACACTCTTCGCGTAGAGCTGAATGCCTCACAACAGGAGGTCAACAGTGTCCAGACAGAGGTGGACGTATCTCAGAAAGAGGTTCAGACACTCTGCAGAGCACTGGATGCCTCACATCATGAGACCAACAGCTGCCGCACAGACCTGGAAGTCTGCAGAAAGGAACTACACAGTCTCACTGAGGAGCTGGACATATCTAAAGAAACTATTGTCAATCTTAATACAAATCTCAAAGTCTCTCAGAAGGAGCTTCAGACCCTCAACCTAGAGAAGGAAATCTCACGCCAGAAGACTGTCATTCTCAAAGCAGATGTGCGTAAATGGAAGGAGGACTGCAAGGAGGCCCTGAATAGTACAGAGACTGAAAAAGGAGAAAATTTAAGATTAAAAAGAGAAAACTTAAAACTGGAAGAAGAACATTTTCATTTGACAGACGAAGTCAAGGAAATAAATAGACTGTTGGAAGGTGAGAAGTTTGAAGCAAAGCACCGACTGCAGAACCAACTGCAAGGTCTGCGTATGCACCTCCAGATGTCCGAGGAGAAGCAGCTAACTCTGCAGGAAGACAATCTGCAGGCTGTTAAAGAAATACAAGGGCTGCAGGAACGTCTGATTACCCAATATGTCCCCTCAAAGCAGCATGAGAAACTGAAGGCTACCCTGAGCATCACCAAAGCATCGCTAAAGGCCAAGCTTAGAACACAGGTGACTCGGCACAAAAGGGAGCACAAGAAGGTCCAGAAACTGAAACAAGTAACTGTGGCCCAAGCAAAGAAGTTCATAGTGCTTCACAATGCAGTGAAAATGTGGAAGCAAGCTCAAGAAAAACAAAGTGTACAGATAAATTCCCTGAGAAGAGACTTGCAAGATGCACTCAAAAAACAGGGATCTCTCGCGGATGAGATTACAGTTCTACAAGGACAAGTATTGACCCTGATTAAGGGCCTCATGCTGTAAGCCCCGATAAGGCTTTTTCGGCATTTTTTCGCCATTTTTTGCCCTCCAGATTCAGTAAGCGCCGATAAGTGGGAATTATCGGCAATTTTTCCTCCCGATAAAAAATTATCGGGAGCCGGCTGCTGATAAGCCACTTATTGATAGCCTGTCACATGGTACTAGAGCCAATCAGAGTAGGGATAGACTTCTCAGATATATAAACAGTCCCATAAGAAAGTCTTATCTGTTTCTTGTAGCTGTAGTGGAAGGCTTCTCTGTTCTCCTGATGTTTTCACCCTTGTGTGCTAAGGTAATGTCAGGATCCAGGTTTAGAAGTATTGTCCCCTGTGTCTTGCTGTCAGCGTGCAGTCTCTTTGCCGCTCAAGACATCTGGTTCCTGGGTCAGCTCAGCTCATGTGTGAGCTCAGGAAGAATCTCCCTTCCTGTCTCAATGGCAGGCTTTTCTAACAAACCTCTAATCAGTCAGGTGAAGTTGGTTAACTGCTGGATCCAATTAACCAACACACCAACGCGTATTTTGGAACATATGAAAAATATTAAGATTACTTACGATAAACACAGAGTTCCTAGACATTTTAAAATGTTCCATAATAGTGATCCAACCCCTTACGATACAAAGGTATTTTGGTGGTCCCTCCTAATAAGAGAGGAGGTGACAGGGTCAAAGCTTTGTGAAAGCAAGAAAGTTTCTTGATATATAAGATGAAGACTTTGGCACCATTGGGCCTGAATGACGAATTAAATGTTTGGTCCTTTGTCACGTGTGCTCACCACAAACTGGACTAGACTGCGAGGCTGCGGATGGGACTTATATAACCACCAACCTACAACCGTGGGGCCAGGTCCAGATTGCAGAGTCAGAGTCGAGTAGCTGGGTCAGGGTAGGAGGGTGAAGGATGGTTGTGGTAGATGCCGTAGTGAGGGGGTGGAGAGAGAAGAGTAGTCATAGTCTGTAGCCATGGTCAAGAAGAGGAGAGAGAGAGCGGGAGTCCAGTGATGAGCCGAGGTCCAAGGATCAGAGAGAGCAGAAGTCCGGGTCAGAGCTGGGGTCACAACGAGAAGGCACAAGACAAGATACAGCACAGCAACGAGCAGTAGTAGCAAACACATCACAGAAACAATATTCAATGCTCAGCAATCAGTAGAGGGCTGATTAGGCAAATAAAGGGACAGGAGCCAATGAAAGGGTCTCAGGAGTGGTGACGTCAGATGTAAGTAGAGCAGTGATAGGAGAAGGCTGGATGAATACCAGGTGAGTTGCTGCTTAGTCTGATCATGGCATCAGCTGGTGCGTGGTGTGCGCACGACTGAGCGGCGTGGCTGGTGCTTGCACGAGGAGTGCTGCACGATGCCCACCCGCCACGATGATCTCTTGAGGAGGAGGACTTGGAATCTGCCAGGTGCAGCGGCGGGCGTGCAGATGGAGGACCACGCGCGCCCCCAGCAACAGCTCGCAACACTCCTGGGGGGCCGAGTCCCTCCACGGACCTGACAGTACCCCCCTCTGGATGGCCCATGTGTGGCCTAGAAGGGTATTTGTAGGGTAAAGCACGGATCAGTCTGAAGGCATGTACCTGTTCCTGGTATATACATTCTCTTTCTTTAGGCCCGAAGCCCCTTCAATGTACCAAGTACTGGAGTCCTCCCATTGATACTCTGGATTTGAGAATTGCCTGCACCTTGAACTTTTGTTGGCCATCCACTAAGATGGGACGAGGTGGTAGGTCCTGAATAGAAAGATTGGGGATCATGTCTGAAGGGTTTTAAGAGTGAACAATGAAACACAGAGGGAATTTTCATGATTGTCAGTAGTTTCAGCTGATAGGCAACTGGATTTATCCTCTCCGTGATGACGAAAGGTCCAATGTACCTTGGTGCCAGTTTGGGAGAGGTCACTTTCAGGCGAATGTTCTTTGTTGACAACCATACAGATGCAGCGACCATCATCTTAACAAATCCTGAATCCTTTTTTGTGTGCTCTGCAGTATTCCATGCGGTATTCACGCCGCAGTCCCGCGTTCACGCCGCCTTCACACCACCAGGCACCCGCGGTTTTGATTTAATAGTTACGGATTTCTTTGGGTGCAATTCTTCGCGTATCTGCCGGTGGCAGAAATGAATGAATTCTAATGTGTACAATTCTGTCTGTGCTACTGTGTCAATTTGCAGGTGTTTAAAAACCAGGTCTACAGTTCCACAGTGGTCCATTGTGATTCGACCATGAAGACGTTATCAAATTTAGGTGCTACATAATAAAAACTTATAAAACTCAAAGCTGTGTGCTTTTTTCTACATTCCTACAGAATCCTTGCTCAATTGCTGACTGGACTGAACACCATGTGTACACCGGAAATATATAAAAAAAAACAGACTGTAGTTATGCATTTTTAATATTTTCTGCAATTGATGCTGCAGCAGATATTATGGAGACTGTAGCAGAAATATATGAATATTTCATTTCGAACTACGATTTTTACAAATTTTAACCTGACGTTCGTGGTTGGAAGCGTTCTATAATAAAAACCTTAAGTAGCGATCAGTCTTTTTTTCGCATTCTCCACCTGCCAGAGATACAAGAGGGAATTGGGGTATGGTCCCAGATTATAACAGTATTTTTGATCATGGCAACTACAAAAGGAGAAAGGTCGGGATTAATCCATATAAAATTCATCAATCCCAATCCAGCAATGTAACTGTAATGTGTAGCTCACCACAAACGAAGCGCGACCGCGGGGCTGAGGTAGGGAATTGGTTAATGCCGACCCACAGCAACGCGTGCGCACCTAGGATGTAGAGTAGTCATTCAAGCCAGGTCAGGGTTATATATTTGAGAATAGTATAAGTACTTGCCAGGTCTGGAGTGGAGAGTTGTGGATCATCGGAGTGCATAGCCAAGTTTGGGATTGGACAGTAGTGGATCATCGGGGTACGTAGCCAGGTACAGGATAGGAGAGTATTGGATCGTTGGAGTACTTAGCCATGGTCAGGACTGGATACAGCCGGATCAGGAGAGGAGAGGCACGGAATCCAAGAGACAAGCAAGTTCAGGCAACAAGAAGTTAAATAGCAAGGCAAGGTCACAGGAACTGGATTGCAGCAAGGCACAGTGTCACACTAGACTATGCTCAGCAAAGAATGAAGGCATTTTCAAGGTATGTAAAGGCAGGGCCTCCAATAGCCAGCCAGGGCGGAACCAGGAAGTAAGCACCGATAGGCTGCAGGTGCACATAGGTGTGCCCTATGATGCAGCCTAATCAGGGATGGGGGCGGAACCGATCGTTCGCCGACACATGCGCATCATGGAGGTCAGAGGTGGAGCCTGGGGCACACGTCACTCCCACATCGGTTCTATATGTCCTTAGAGCAAAAGGGGGCAGGATCAATTGTGTGCCAACCCACGCATGTCATGGAGGTCAGGGGGCGGAGCCTGAGTTGTGCGTCACTCCCACGTCGGTCCTGTCCCTCACCAGAGTGAAGGCGGGGCTTGGAACGCGCATCAGCGGGAAGGCTGGATGAACACACCCATCATGCGTCAGAGTAGGGGGCAGAGACAGAATCCGCGGATGAGAAATCAGACCGCGCAAGATCGGGCCACGAGACCGCGCATCCTGAGTGTCCGTCATGGAAGGCTTGTTGAGGTGAGGAGACGGTCTGCGACTGCCATGATGGCGAATCCTCACAGTACCCCACCCCCACACTCTCCCCTTAAGGAGCGGGCGACTCCACGATGGTTTCTCAGGGAATATGGTGTGAAACATGCAAACCAGTTTGGCTGCGTGGACCCGATGACTCGGAATCCAGGATCTTTCCTCCGAGCCGAAACATTCCCAATGCACCAGATAGTGCAGCGATCCCCTGGAGATCTTAGAGTCAAGAATAGATTGGATCTCGTATTCAGGTTGTCCTTGAACCATGAGAGGAGAAGTGGGGGGCACCGGAACTGAAAAGGCATTTTGGACCACAGGTTTGAGAAGTGAAACATGAAATACGGAAGGGATCCTCATGGATGGCAGGAGAGTGAGACGATACGCAACCGGATTGATCCTTTCGGAGATAGCGAAGGGTCAAAGAAATCTGGGTGCGAATTTCATAGAGGGAACTTTCAGCCTGATGTTCCTGGATGACAACCAGACCCTGTCGCCAGGTATAAGGTCCAGAGCAGGTCTGCGGTGACGATCTGCTTGATTCTTTTGCCTGTTGACTGCTTGCTTGATGTTGACCTGGATCTTTTACACAAGTCTTGTAAAGTTTTTATTCTGTCATCAGCCACTGAGACCCCTAAGGAAGGTAAAAAAGGAGGAAGAGTGGATGGGTTGAATCCGCAATTTACGAAGAAAGGAGACTCCAGGGTTGAACTGCTTCGTGCATTGTTGTGGGCGAATTCTGCCAGGGTAATCGGTCAACTACTACAAGAATCATGTCCATACCCTTGGAACTAGGCAAGTCCACAATTAAATCCATGGACAAATGTGTCAAGGCCGATCTGGAACAAGAAGAGGTTGAAGGAGACCTAAATGAGGTTTCCTGGGCGTTTTAGTCCTGGCACACGTAGGGCATGAAGCTAGAATTTTTTTATGTCCTTTTGCATTCCTGTGACGAAGTGACAGTGAAAAAAGGCGCTAAACACTAAAAGTGATCATTAACTGTGACCATAAACAATAAATAAAATAAAAACAATAAAAACAACAATCTAAGTGTAGACAATAATAATAAGTGAATACATTTCTGTGTTATCTTGGCTCTTCTGTGCAACCTACTCACAAGATGTCAGTGGTTTAAGGGCAACAACAGTAAAACGTAGTAGAAGTGTTTCTCTGGTATCAGGTGAGCGTGTACTCCACATAAAATCCCAGCAGAGTATGGAGATGCAAAGAAATGTATCCATTGTGCAGATCAGTAGAGTAAAAAAGTATACATTTTATAGCACTTCAAAAATGCGCACTTACAATAAAACAATATTAAAACAGCATGTATCACTCAAATGTGAAAAGCAGGATAGATCAACCGATGTCGGGGCTCACCACACTGCCTCTGTTTGGTATCCACTGTGACTAATGGGGGCTCCGCATGCAGCTTGTTGTCTCCCAATCACCAGCCAGGGATCAGCTCCGTCGCAGTCCCTCAGATACTGCGTCACTTCCGGTTAGGCTCTCGTGGTGTGTACTCCCTCGACCCCTGGTTTCTCCTCCTCTGGGCGGTCTCACTCTACGTGTTTCGCTAAATAGAATGTACGGCTTCCTCAGGATTGTGACGCCCCTTCTTAGAGTATGGCTTAATATACCCACTTCAATTAAAACAATCTACTAATCTGCAATGGATGTTACAGATACACCTGGTCTCACTTTGTATTCACATTGAATTTAAGGCTGATCCAATCAGTTTATATAGAGATATGGGCACTACATTAATGCTCTATATTTAAATAGCTAATTAGCTTATAAAATGTGTATATTGGGTATCCTAAGAAGTTAGGAATCCATGCTAACATAGAAAAAAAGGGGGGGGGTGGAAAAATATGGTCCACAATTGACGCAACAGTGATTCAAAAGTGATTCAAGTGATTTGACAGCTTCTATGTCAAATAAGATTGTAATTAGAAAAAAATCTTCAACAATGTGGAGACAACTTTCAATTTGATTCTGAGGTGCCTATACACCAATATAAATGGCATTTATACAGTTTACAATTATCACAAGTTTTTAAATGGCATCAAATACCTATCTAATACCCAAACATACTAAGCTACATCATCACATGCAAGGGGTGAGTTTACTAGAATAAGTGTGGCTACTTGCAACATATACATCACAAAATGGATATTTCTATAATGAAAATCGCTATGCGGGTTATCCTGTGTGAGGAGGGAAGAGCTAGCTGAGAAACAAAGAAAAGACAGACAAAGATGTCAGAATTCATTACCTATAGCCAAAAAGGAGCAACATCATTTCCATGTTTAGCCCTCTAAGGAAAGAGTCCTTAGTTTATGTATCCAAAAGGATTCACGTTTAATTAATTCTAAATTTCTGTCTCCCCCTCGCCAATGTTGTAGAACATGTTCGATGGCAATGAAGGTCCAACCTGTGGCATCTCCTTTTGCATTCCTGGCCACCAAAAGGTGCGAGAGATGAGGTCCAGGGTCCTCTTGGTGCCGGGATGGCCTGCAGATTTGGACGAATGACTCCATTCGAGGACCTCTTACGGTGCAGGGACGAAGTGAAGAGACGGTCCTGTGGAGGCGAGATGCCCGGTGGAATGTGACTTTGTTGACGGTCAATGTCTTTTAGCGCACCAAATGATGTGGCCGAGGGAATTCATTTCATTCATTCACGAGATAGGGCATCAGCTTTGATATTCTTGGATCCGGGAAGATAGGAAATTATGAAATTAAATCTAGAAAAGAATAGCGACCATCTGGCTTAACGGGCTCCCAGGAGACGTGCGCCTTCAATGTAAAGCAAGTTCTTATGATCCGTCAGGATGGTTATCGGATCCTCAGTACCCTCCAGCAGATGTCTCAATTCTTTGAGGGCAAGTTCCATGGCTAAGACTTCCCGGTTCCTGACATCGTAGTTGCATTGGGCCGGAGAATTTTTTTTCAAAAAAAATGCACAAGGATGCAACCTGGACAGGGAATTCTTCCTTTGAGACAGAACAGCACCTACGCCAAAATCAGAGGGGTCGACCTCAAGGGAAAAAGGGAGTTTGGGGTCAGGATGAATAAGAATAGGGGCGGACACAAAGGCCTTTTTGAGACGGGCGAAAGACTGGAGAGCCACAGCGGGCCAGAAGCAGGGTCCGCTCCTTTCTTGGTTAATTCCGTAAGTGGAGCCACTAGGGAAGAGAAATTTTGGATAAACCTACGGTAATAGTTTGAAAATCCAAGGAAGCGTTGTACTGCTTTAAGGGTAGTAGGTTGTGGCAAATCAAGGACAACTTTGACCTTGGCGGCATCCATGGTGAGACCGGTATCGGAAATGATGTAGCCTAGAAAAATGGTAGATCTTTGATGAAAATGACATTTCTCCAGTTTGGCAAAAAGTTTATTCTTGCGTAAGCGAAGGAGCACTTGTTTCACATGAGAGATGTGTTCCTGTCTATATTTAGAGAAAATTAGAATGTCATCAAGATAAACGATTACAAAAGAGTTAAGGGGGTTTCTGAAAACTTCATTTATGAAATCCTGAAACACGGCTGGGGCATTGCACAGACCAAAAGGCATGACCAAGTACTCATAGGGGCTTATTCAGAGAACATTCAAAAAATATATCGCTATGATTTGTAAAATGTCGATGTTTGCAGCGATCCTATCACGGTATTCATACACCCACGATAAGGAATCATAAGCAGTTTTTGAAACTCTTCGATAATGTCGCAGCGATATTTCCGCTGCTGTTTTTTCCCATAAATGATCATACGTGGCGATGTTCATTTGAACTTTTTTTGAACTTAGTTGTCGTCACAGCGAAAATCTCGCGAGACAATCAAACGTCCAAAAACCTATTTAAATGTTGCTGTTCTTCTAATTAGTGTCTGTGTTGGTTAGCGGGAGTGAGACACACAGTCTAGTTGCGTTGTGAGACCTGCAGTTTATAGTAAGTTAGAAAGAAAGGGTTGTGATTGTTGCTGAACTTGTTTTTGTGTTAGTTAGTGTGTATATTTGTATTGTGGTGTGCCATTTCATTGTGTATTTTGTATTTGTGAGTGATTGTGTAACGTGTGGTTATGGATGACAGTAGTGGAAGTGAGTGTGTGAGTGGCCGTGAGCGTGGGCGTGGGGGTGCACGTGGCCGTGATGGGGTTCGTGAGAGTGGCCGTGGGGGTGCACGTGGCCGTGAGGGTGCGAGTGGCCATGAGGGGGTTCGTGAGAGTGGCCGTGGGGGTGCACGTGGCCGTGAGGGTGACAGTGGCCATGAGGGGGTTCGTGAGAGTGGCCGTGGGGGTGCACGTGGCCGTGAGGGTGACAGTGGCCATGAGGGGGTTCGTGAGAGTGGCCGTGGGGGTGCACGTGGCCGTGAGGGTGACAGTGGCCATGAGGGGATTCCTGAGAGTGGCCGTGGGGGTGCACGTGGCCGTGAGGGTGACAGTGGCCATGAGGGGGTTCTTGAGAGTGGCCGTGGGGGTGCACGTGGCCGTGAGGGTGACAGTGGCAATGAGAGGGTTCGTGAGAGTGGCCGTGGGGGTGCACGTGGCCGTGAGGCTCGTGGTGATGATCACCGTGGCCGTGTTCGTGATGCTGGTGGGTAACGTGAGCGTGGTGGTGGTCGGGAGCGTGTGAGTGGCAGGGTATCTGTTGGTGGGATGTCTGTGCGTGTTGGGGACAGTGCAACTGCCTTTCAGTCAGTTCCGTTAGAAATAGGGGGCTGCAGTACTGAGCAGACCAGCTCAGTAGTTAAAGAAAAGACTGTACGGAAGAAGCGTATAGAAAATAAACGAAATTCTAAATTTAATGATGAAGAAAATCAAGTGCTCGTGACGGAGATAATGCAGCGGTATGATAAGCTGTATGGAAAATTAGTAGGTAAGTTAATTAGGCCAATGTCATACAAATAATGTTTCACATGATTTATTGATTATTGTTCAGTACACATGTATATCACATAAGGATATTGATGTCATATTGTAGGTATAAGCTTGCTATTATTTTGGTGTGTAGCATGGGCCCTCATGTTATATTACACATGTATATTAATGGCTTGTTCAGGGTGGCACAGGCACGAGTTGGAGGGCGTGCGTTTGCTTCAGTCTGCTGTCACATGTCTGCACATTATCACAATCACTCATTTTAAATATGGGATGAGGTGTGGCTACAGACACCATTGTAATGTTTGTTGTTGCTGCGTTTAAATAATGTTACATAATCATTTCATTTATTGTTAAAGGAACAGAGACGCAGCTGCATGTTTAATAAGAAACGTTTCTTTCATTAAATGAAGTGTACCCAGCGGTAAAAATATTGTGTTTTATACAGGGCAGCTGTTACCTTTTCAAACGTTACGCATTTAAAGCTGCAGTTCAGTCAATATATTACATGTGTGTTTTGTAACATAAATCAGGTCTATAGTCATTACATGTGGATTTATTGTTTATGTGTTTATAGCCAAAAATTACAAAATTACCTACAGTATTACATAATATTTTATGAAGCATTTCATAAGGCTATGCCCCTTCATGTCCTGTCACAAGGCCTCGCACACCCCTTTGTCAGCACTGGCCTCCCTCTTGCACATGTCACTGCAGGTGTGCTCATGAATATTCATGCGCTTCCACTTACTGACATAAGCATTATATAAACACATCTCTTCAGTCATTATGTCGCCTAACAATACATGCAGAACGATTTTACCTTCAGCTACACATTGATTGAGGTAATTACAGATTGCACACATGAAACTATTGAAGTGTAAAATCAATTTCACAACATCATTATAAAGTACAACAAAAAATTAAACTTTTACATTATTTGTTCTTTCCTGTGGGCCTCACGTCAGTTCACACCACCCCCCTTTGAAGCATGCACCCTGAACTATATGCTCTATGAGATGTGTGCATCAAAATAACGCTTTCAGACCGCAGTTGGGGGTATAGGTCATCCCTGGATAATTCCATAATTTAATGTACACAAACAGTCAACGTTTACAGCATAGGTGACCAAATAAGTGTATCCGTATGAGTGAGGCACGTATTTAGCCATGTGTGCTGAAGTAGGATTAACGTTTCTATATTGTCTGTTTGCGTCCATACATGAGTGGATATTACAACGTCTGGAATAAAGCTTTTCTGCTTGCGCATGCTTGCTAGGTGGACATGCATGCACTTGCAGTGTGGATTTTGAAAACATGTTGACATATTTTACACTATTTCAAGGTCGTTATAACTATGTTTAATTAGATGTAACAAATGTGAATATGTTATTAGCATATTTTGTAACACTTTTCCTTTGACTTGTTTAGGCAAGACATCCAACAGAGTAAAAAAGGAATTGTGGGAAGAGGTGGTCAATTATGTTTCGGCGTGTGGAAATCAACAGCGAACCTATATGAATTGTCGGAAACGTTTCCAGGATATTAAAAGTAATGTAAAAAAAAAATTACACAATATACGTGTCAGTGCATCTACTACTGGTGGAGGACCTCCTGGCCGTTCTCTAAGATTGACGGAGATGGAGGAGCAGGTTGCTCGAATGATGAATCCATTATCGGTGGAGGGTTTGGCTGGGGATCGTGATATTGGGATCTATGACTCAACATTTCCCCCAGGTCAGTAAATTTACATTACTATTATTCAGCATGTACTAAGTAATTGCATAATTACTACTTTGACTGTACATGACGTCAACATTTAATCATTATAACTTTTTCACATGTAGCCTTCAATTTATGATTGCAAGTAATTGTGCACAATTTCTTGTAGTCATAACAAAACCAAGAATAGATGTTTTTTTACTGTTATGTTGATTTAATTCACAATTCATACATAACATTGTAGGTCATGGTCATAAAATGCAATACATTCATATGATTGATTAATAATACTATGTATGAACAAATAAGATTATATTGTTGTATTTCAGTATACAAATTTCACATATGTACTTGCTGACTATTTGAAGTAACATCGATTAGTTTTGCCTTTCAATACAGTAATATACTTCCTTTGTGGGTATGTAACCAGCATATTTTTTTTTTTTCCTGTACTCTACATAGTGTCCAAAAAAAAAGGTGTCTCAACACGTGCATCACCTGTTTCATCTTCTGCATCCTCCCTATCCTCACATGTATCAGCGGCCTCATCTTTACCAATTCAAGGTGAGCCATTATAAAAGAACAACAATTGTTAAGCTTCTTTGTAAAAGCTGCGTCACGTTACGCACACTGTGTATAGGGGTGAATGGTGTGTGTTTGTCAGTGGCTTTGTCTACTTTAAAATTAGTTGACAAACATACAATATTATATATTATTTATTCAATTCCATGTTCAATGTGAACATTAATATACACAGTGGTTTAATATTGCAGTATGACAATCATATAGTTTCTCTTGTTGGAACATTGTCCCGCTACATGATGACTGCTGTGTGTGGCCACATACTATAGGACATGTGTACAACCACAACCTTCCTTTGTGTGTACACATTGTCAATCACACACAATAGCAACTGTGCCAACAATACCAAATACAAAATACCCGTCTTGACATTCACATTAGCATGTGACAATAGCATTAGTAAATTTATATAAATCACACCAATTGACAATATATAACTGATACAGGATACTATAATTCAATGTGAGGATGATTAGTTACAAATACAGACATGGTCTTTGGTTACATTACATCTAAATAACAACATATATATAGTCTTATGATTATCAATCTGTAAGTATGCTTTGATGTCACATAACTTTGGTAGTGCACAATTGGCAGTCCTAAAATGTCAATATGGTATTCTCATACTTCAATATGTTCTTTCTAAGGATGTTATCATGGTTAATCAAATATGATTATGTTAATGATTAAATTAGTCTAACTTGGTTATTTTGCTTTTTCATTTTAGATGTAACAACTGCTGTCTTGGTTTCTTCTGATACCTCATCGGTGCGATCTAAGTCACTAAGTCCACAAGTTAAGTCTCCCAAAAAGAAACAACAGAAAAAACGACACTTGTCCAACCAACATACATCGGAAAAGAATTTCATTAATTCTCAAAACCAACGTCACCAAGAAATGATGGGTGTGCAAAAGGAAATTGTAGCTGAGCTGGTCAGCATAAAACAGCTTTTAAACAGGAATTGTACTGCATTCGACTTACACAATTCTTCGTTACATTCGATAGATGAAAGTCTGATAAAACAGAATGAGCTACTGTACGTGCATGTGCAATATTGTCGAGAAGAAAGGAAGTTGAATCTTCATCATTTCAGCATGGTCTTGGAATATTTTCCACACCTAAGTCAAAACATGATTCTCCACCATTGACCTCCTCTCCGGCAGCATCTTTGCCATCTTATCAGACACCATTATTGGCAGCTTCTCCAGATACATTGAATGTGTCGTCTGAAGCACAATTATTAGCAGCTTCTCCTGCAATCTTCAACACCTCTGCTTTTGCAACATTCTTAACAGGTTCCCCTGCAACCTTGAATGCTTCTGCACAATTTGGACCGGGTACTCCTGCAAACTTGGATGCTTCAGCACAATTTGGAGCGGATTATCCTGCAACATTGAATGCATCAGCAAAATTAGTTCTTGGTTCTCCTGCAACCTTGAATGCTTCTGCACAATTTGGACCGGGTTCTCATGCAACATTCAACAGCTCTGCGTGTGGTAAATTTGTTTGGCCTTGTCCTGCAACCTTGAATGCTTCAGCACAAATGGTATCCAAATCTTCATCAACGTTGAATGTTTCAGCAGATTTTGTATCGGAGTGTCCTGATAATGTCAATGCTTCAGCACAATTGGTGTCGGAGTGTCCTGATAATGTCAATGCTTCAGCACAATTGGTGTCGGAGTGTCCTGATAATGTCAATGCTTCAGCACAATTGGTGTCGGAGTGTCCTGATAATGTCAATGCTTCAGCACAATTGGTGTCGGAGTGTCCTGATAATGTCAATGCTTCAGCACAATTGGTGTCGGACTGTCCTGATAATGTCCATGCTTCAGCACAATTGGTGTCGGACTGTCCTGATAATGTCCATGCTTCAGCACAATTGGTGTCGGACTGTCCTGATAATGTCCATGCTTCAGCACAATTGGTGTCGGACTGTCCTGCAACGTTTGTTTCTTCTGCTCCTGCAACATTGGTGACACCTTTTTATGGTAGTCAAAAAAAAAAACATTAGGAACAAGTAAGAGAAATGTGTTACGCAAATACTGGTGCCCTGTGATGGGTACATGGAAAAAACCGAGTGTAGCTAACCCAAAAAAGGGAAATAATCAGGTGTGTGCTTTGGCACCTACACAAGAATATACACACATGTCAGGTACATTACACCCGACAAAGCAACCTCACACGATGTTATTTCCAAATACACAGCCATGTCAAATTATGGCTACGCAAAGTACACATCCATCTAATTTAATGGGTACGCCACATCCATCTAATTTGATGCCTATGGCAACTTACATCCATCTAATATTTTGGGTACGCCACATCCATCTAATTTGATGCCTATGGCAACTACACATCCATCTAATATTTTGGGTACGCCACATCCATCTAATTTAATGGGTACGCCAAGTACACAGCAAGCTCAAACGATGTTATTTCCAAATACACAGCCATGTCAAATTATGTCTAAGCAAAGTACACATCCATCTAATGTAATGGGTACGCCAAGTACACATCCATCTAATTTAATGGCTACGCCACATCCATCTAATTTGATGGGTACGCCAAGTACACAGCAAGCTCAAACGATGTTATTTCCAAATACACAGCCATATGAAATTATGTCTAAGCAAAGTACACACCCATTACAAACGCCCGCCTTTCCAAATATGCAACAGCTCTCACCACAAACAGCTATAGTGACACCCCTTACGTTACCTGGTCGTGTCAAAGTGCGCACACGTCTCCAACGGCCACCTTCAAGTCAACGTCCATTGACAAGATCACAAACATTGTTTTCTGAAAATAAATAAATTTTGAAAAGAATATTTGTGTTGTGTGCTTATTTTTTAATGTTAGTGACAGAACATAGTATGTATGGCAAATACATACATATCCATACGTAACTTCATTGTATAATGTTTAAGTAACAAAGACCAAGTACAACTTACAAATACATGTTATTACATCATTTCAAGCCATCTATCTAAGAACTGTTGAAACTTGTGTTTCAAACATGATTGTATAAAATAACACTGCTATGACATTACACATTGTCATTTTAAATGTTAATGTCAAGTCAGTGTAATGGTCAACATTTGTACTAACTACATAGTGCACATTGTGAACATGTTTATCATGAATCCAAGGTGTACATGTTAAAATAGTTGCTTAACATGTACTTTTGTTTCTAATACTATCAGTAATCATGTTCAAATGTTTTTTTTCATTATGTAACTTACAACAGTGACTACACAACATATCATTAGCCTACAAAGTGTGTATATATGTGTGTGTGTGTGTGTGTGTGTGTGTGTGTGTGTGTATATATGACTAAAATAACTATAAAGCAGCGCATCATGAGTGTGAGTATATAAGTGACAACATTATATTACGAACTATACGTGCAAATGTTAAAAATCTTCAATAACTGTCTATCCTAATGTTCTTGAAAATTACTGTAACATCTACATATCATATTAACGCTGATAATTGATAAATAACTCCATAAAGTTGATACATTAAATATAAATAACAAAATCATACTGAGGCCAAATACGAACCATGACTACAATAGTGGAATGATGTAACATTCATGTTGGTTTCGGGGGTCTCCGTCTGCTCTCAGGGGCCTCAACCACATCAGAATGGAATCTGCATGAAGGAGACAGGAGAGAGCGCAGGGCCCATAGTATCAAAAGATCACTTTTTGGAGGGGGAGGGGGGTTGAAATAAATGCATACATTACAATGGAATAACCACACTATAGCAAGATGTCCTGGACGTACACCACAGAGACCTGCCAGCAAGGCTGAATGTTTTGGAAATGTTTGGAACTTGTTTCCTAACTATTTACCTACCCAAGACATCTTGCTACAGTGTGGTTCTTCCATTTTTGTTAACTATAGTCTTGTACAACATAAATTACAGTTACCGTATGCTGGTGATTATGATCACGATATGCTTTCTAAACTTGAACCCTTGTGATAGCATTTTTTAACCCCCACTCCCTCTTCTCCTCAATATATGTAAGGTTTTATGTCAGATATGCAGAGATATACCACTGTCATGATTTAATACAGAAATACACTGTGGCCTAATGTAGGTTAAATTTTATAAAATAAGTAGTTGAAAACAAGTCTGCAGCTGCTTTTCAACACAGATTACAAACACAGGAGGTATTGTGTTTTAACCTTGAAGTTCTGAGCACAAATCTACTAAATGTATCCATGTCTCTTATGAAACATGCTTACCTCAATAGTAAATCACACACTCTTTTTTGGAACACTGAAATGTCGCTTCATACTTACACTCCAGTTCGTCCTGCTGAAACCTATGCCGTTATAATATATAAAGCTATCAAAAATCAGCCGGGTGAAAAAGCAACAGTGCATCAAATTTTTCAATATATTGTTGAAAATTATGCATTCTACAGACAGTCCAGTAATCGTCAGAAATTGATGAATGCTATCAAACATACTTTGTGTATGAGAGATAATTTTCAAAGAATAGTGGCACGTCCTGGTCAGAGGCTTGGATTCTGGATTGTTGACGACAACTGTCACACTATGTTGGATCGTAGGAGTAATCTATTAGTAAGGAGAGAAAACAGAAGTGTGATGACTTCACACAGCGGATTCTCTAATGAGCCAAACCTACTTGACGGCTCACAGTATGAACAAGCACAGGATGAACATAAGTTTGCAAACTGTTCAAACTTCCCTCAAGAATACCAGTATGCATGTGAAGACAGAAGCACAAATACTTGCTCTGATCAGCCACAGTGCCTTGAGACAAGCCTGGAATACGTGCAAAACGAGATGGTGAACTACATGCAACCAGCTGAATATTCAATGATAGATTCCAATATCTATGGAGATGAGATGACATCCATTCTGCATGGATTCCAGCAAGAACATGGATTCATGGAACCCTGGTAAATAGAAATAAATGTTTTTAATGAGTAATTTGTAAGTTATATAAATAACGTTCGCCCTTAATTATAATATCATATAATATGATGTTGACAAATTAGTCCATGACATGTTTACAAACATATATACTTTTGTGATAATTATCAATCCTATTTGAATATTACTCTGAAACATATGTATGCTATGTTAAAAAGCTTGCAATTAAAGTAGATCCACACAATTAGCGTATCATCAATCATACGCAGTAAGCCTTGTGATTTGTTAATGTTATAAGTAGTATTATGTCTTTAAGGAATGAAGTCTTACTGTAATGTAATCCATATTGCGCTGTAATGGTAATTGCTCATGAATGAGTGTGCGTGTGAAGAAATGTACTATGCAAAGATACGTTTATTTGGCTTATTAACGTACACGCGCAAATATATTTGTTGCCTGCATAGTGATCTTTTCTACAGTGACGCGCGTTGCTTTGTGAACTCACGTGAAAGTGAGCCTTAGTTTTCATGTATCTAGTGCCGTCACATGTAAGTCATATGTATGTGTGAGTAAATGGTATGGCAAATGCCTGTTCACAAATCTATCTGTATTGATGGATGTATGTGTACATGTGTGTGTGTGAGAATAAGAAACCAAATATTGTTTATTTTAGTTTAAGGTCTCATTACTACTTAGCGCAACAACTGTGATGTAATCAGTGAACACATGCAGTATCACATACCTCAACAACCATGACTACATATATACACACACACACATAGTCACACATAAGCAGACATAGTAGCAGTGAAAGGTAAGTGAGTAAGGAAATGGTTAATGATCCACAATGTATGTGTGCTCCCGCCTCCCTTCCATGCGCGCGCGTACATTCTATATAGTGTGGTGAGACAACAACAACCCAGCGCACGTCAGTATATGAAAATAAATCTTGCGTGGCATGTTTGGACTGTGTCAGGCACGGATAGCGGGGGGTGGTCGTGCTGCGCGTGCACAACACTGCACAGTGATAGGCAGCATAAGGGGACAGCAAATGATTTTGATAGGAGGGGGTGTGGTTGTTGTTTTGCATATGTATGACGTGAAGCGCTTGGGACAGCATAATTGGTTGGGAATAGATTGGGGGCGTGGCCACGCATCCGTCTCAACTGTGAATGTAAAAGCTAACACCAAAAAAAAAAAATGTATCTTCAACACAGGAAAAAACCTTCATCCTTAAGGTGCGTAGTGTCCATTTACACATTGAGTGCAGGGACATACATACACACACAGCGCACACTGAGGTGTGCGCACATGCCATTGAACATAGCCTGCATAAATGGGAGCACAGTAGTTGATGAAAGTAGCATAAGCAAATAACATGCTCTCCCTGCCCATACAGAACATTCACAACTTTAATATTGTTTACACGGATAAAGTGCACCCTCATTGGAGGAGACGTTCACGTGACGTATTTACTTGAGAAACAACTTCACTTTAGTATCCAGCTTCCGTTTATGCGCGCGCAAAATACAATACAGTGGCATGTTTGAGGTGGAAAAAATCAGAGTTTCCTATGTACAGTAACATATTGTAAACAAATGTGTATTGTTTTTGCCCGTAACTCCCAAGCGGAGGTGTACCGGACTGGCAAAGGGTGCTGCTAAACAACACATGGTCTTATCGCAGTTACCCCACAACACAATGATAAAGTTTTGCTATAATGGAAACCATTACTCGAGCACATATATCACACGCTTTGAAACGAATGAATTTTAAAAAAAAATGTACAAAAAAAAAAACATGGAACTGCAGCTTTAAAGCGCAGGGGGACATGTTGTGTTGCTTGCTTTCAATATGTCTATTAAGTAGTGCAACACAAGAATGTTTATAAGTAAGTATTTTAATGCATTTGTGTTACAACAGATATAAATTATATCCATTGTAATTAGCTGAGCAACGCGTATGTTTTTAAAGTGTGCTTTTGCACGCACGGCCATTAAAGCTGCAGTTCCATGTTTTAATAAAAAAAAAATTGTACATTTATTTTTGGACTTCAATCCTTTTATGTGTGCAATCTGTAATTACCTAAACAACTGTATAGCTGCAGCTCAATTCGTTTTCCATGTATTGATAGGTGCAAATTTGGTGACATATTAAAAGCTGCCATTTGTTTATAATCTGCTTGACTGGCAGTGGAAGCTCATGAATATTCATGAGCATTCCTGCAGTGACAAGTGCTAGAGGGAAGCCAGGGCTGACAGAGGGGTGTGCCACAGCTTGTGACAGGACATGAAGGGGCAGTGGCTTAGCAAATGGCTGTTAAAATACAATACAAGAAAATTGGTCTTTCAAAGTTGTTCATTTTAAAACAGAAAATGCTAACAAAAAAAATTCTTACTAATCAACTGATTTCTTGAACAAAACACACATGCAGGATATTGACTGAACTGCAGCTTTAACATATCATACACAAAGGCACATGCACAATCATGTCTGATGACCTAAGTGCGCACATGACAAAGTTGTGGATACATGCCGGAATGCATATTTTTTTACAACACATCAACGAAAACATTATCATTTAAAAAACGCACGTATCAATGAATACATAAGTACTATATCATGATATTAACAGTTTCTTTATGTTATGTCATTTCAGAGAAAACCGTTTGACATGGAGAAGCATCAAAGGAGAATTGAATATTGCAAAAGGATGCCGAAAACATTTAGTTAGTTTGCTTAATGAATGTGAAAGCTTTATTAGATATTATACATTAAAATTAAACAACACTACTTTATAAAGGCTACATGTGGGTGGTTCATGCACGTGTGACAATTTATGTTGTTCAACGAAGACACACAGAAACCGTACATAAATGCCATTATATTATGAAGTGTGTATGTGTATAGTGATATGTGCAAATTGTTATGATAAATACCTTGCCTGTAGCCACAATTATATTCCAATGTTGGTCTAGCATATTCCAAGAAAATAATTAACCATTAAAAGCATTACATAATGAATACATAGATGTGTTAATATTCATGATTACATATAGATATGCATGTTAAAAGTAATAAAATGGCACATAAGTGTGTTTATAACAACATGTAGATTTGTGTAGAAACACATTATGAAAACATTCAATGAACTTTCTTTTTATTACAGAATGATCATTGTAATTGTAATAGCTACAATGTCAATGTTGACAGGTGTAATTTCATGATTACGTCTCATGGCCTATTGTAGTCTGTATTACATATAATGTGAAGAAGTTAGGACACATATAATCATACATATTATGTTTTACATGTTCACTTTGTTAATAGTTTATTCAAGATGATGTCTTAATAATGCATAAATTAGCATAATTACATAATAAATCACTAGTTTCATACATGAATGAACATGTACAACATGTATGCATCATGTCCACCTGACACATTGTAGTATTTTAGTACTTATCTGAAAGAGCAACAAAATAAGACTGACATTTACATACCATACACATGTGGCCACGTAGACACCGCATAACTTGGATACCTAATGTGGTGACGCAACACTATCCTATGGTAGTTGAAAATAAAAATAACATTAATATGACATGCAACAACATGACACACTATACAAAACTTTAGACATTTTCAATGTTAATGACCTGGAAAATATGTGGAAATCACTTTACGCCGTGTCTCCACCCCACTGGCAGTCTGCTCATCATCCCCTGCTGCATGTACAGGAGGTTCATCATCGAGACCCTCACGTACGTCGCCTGTTATATTGTTACTTAATGCAATGTTATGCAGAATGCAACAACTCATCACTATGTCAGCGACCTTTTGAGGCTTGTACTGTAGGACACCACCAGATTTATCCAGACATCTGAAACGACTTTTTAACAGTCCAAACGTCCTCTCAATAACTGAGCGAGTGGATATGTGTGCCGCATTATAACGCTCCTCGGCAGGGGATTGTGGGTTAAGCAGTGGGGTTAGGAGCCACGTTCGAATACCATATCCCGAATCACCTAGAATACAGTGGGACAACAAAAGCTTCAGAATTATTATAACTATTGCCTGACAGACATGTACATATTGTATAACATCAACACATACATTAGACACACAATGTGGTTGTATTACATTTAAAGCATGTAACAAGAATTGTAAGGTCAAGATAACATCCATATACAGTATGTATTTATGTAACATACATTAGCAAACTTTCAAGGATAGAAGTATGTGTGATGTTACTAACAGACATGATCATAGCAAATGCATGAAAATTCTAATGCCTGCAGCTACGCTTCACATAATGTAACACAAAATGTTGCTATAGTAAATGTAATGTCTATATCTCACTGTACGAACTGACATTTATGGTATGATATTTGTTAACATAACATTGAACCATTTAAAAACGTTACATATCTACTTTCATACAGTTTAAGAAATGGAAGATTCCAAAAATTTCTTCATTCATTATGTGTCCACAACACATACTTAAAAAAACCGTTCAACACACGAGTCTTCTATAAATATTTACTCACCCACCAGCCAACCATGACCATAAATACCAGCCTCAAATGCATGGTAGACTGATGAATGTTGCATAATATATGAGTCGTGGGTGGAACCAGGAAATCTGGCTACCACATTCAGAATTTTCATGTTAGCATCGCATACAACCTGCACATTAATGGAGTGAAAGTGTTTCCTATTACGGTACACATACTCCATTTCACCAGGTGCGAGCAGAGCAACATGTGTGCAATCAATTGCACCCATCACGCATGGTAGACCAGCTATGCTATAAAAAGCCTTCTTTAGTTCCAACCACTCTGTGTGCTCACTAGGAAAATGTATATAATTCCTAGCACGTCTATTCAGTGCACATAGAAACTGGGTAAGGGCACGCGACATTGATGGCTGCGACACCCCACCTACTATGGCCACAGTTGACTGAAAAGACGCCGAAGCAAGAAAATGTAATGAGATCAGCATTTTAACAAGACCAGGTACTGCATGAACTCTGTCTGTTAACGGCTCTAAATCAGCTCTTAAGTCAGCATAAAGAGCCAATATTGATGATGAACTCAAACGATAACGAGTAATTATTTCTGCCTCGCTCAGCCCCTCCAAATATGTACGATCACGAAAAAGACATTGTCGGGGAACCCTCTCCCCAACCCCTGTCTCTCTTCCTCCCCTCTCCCTAGCCCCTCTCTCTCTTCCTCCCCTCTCCCTAGCCCCTCTCTCTCTTCCTCCCCTCTCCCCCTCTCTCTCTCCTGTGTCTCCTAAATCCAAATGTGCATGTGCACGCATGAAAAACCAAACATCACTGTCTGTATCGTAAACCGCCATCTCTAGCTGGAAGGAAGTGTGTCATTAGCTTCCTTTAAATGTAGTTGTAATAACGTCACATGACTACTAATCACAGGAGGTGTTAATGATAAACATTAATTAACACAATGATACCTGTTGGATATCATTAATGATCAATTAATTTCATATGTCAAATTAAGTATAACATACAAATTGATGTATATATTACAAATGTATTTTTTATGTTTTGATAACTATTTAATACATAGCATATTGTGTAACACCTTATTATTGTGAACGGATTACACAGTAGAAACATGCACTGTCTGTAGCAATGTTAGATCAGGAACATCTCCAATATGTTATAAATGCTGGATTGCTGCAGACATAACACAGCTGAATTCACAGAGAGCATGATGAAGATTGTGTGAGGTAGCATGTAAAGCTAGCATCAACACAATTGAAAAACAGAGTGTAATCATTACATTATGTTGACCATCAAATGTAATCATTATTGAAAACATATACAAAATCAGTGAAATAAGGCCCTCATCATCCTTAGTGATTCATTGCAGGAATATTCATTGCCCTTCATAACAGCATCTCACAATGTGAAAAACAACGCCTGCTTATATGTATATCAGTATATGAGCTACATGAACCAACATTAGCTGATCATTAATACTGAATACAGATTTGAGGCAGCATACAGGTAATGAAGAGGTGAACAACATTAGCAACAGCTAAAAGTTATTAACACACGTGGACATAATACCTGGTAATCATTAACAAATGAAAATAACACCCACAAAAGACGATCATAAGTCTACAATAAACATGACAAAAAAACCACAGAAAAACAACACACATTCCAAAAAGTTTTAGGACTTAACATACAGAAATAATAGAACATGGCAACGTGTGACTGCTGCCACTCAGGTGGTCACAGCATTTGAAAGGATGAAACAAAAATAAGGATAATGTCATACACACACACACACATAAATGTACAAAGTGGCGTGACAATCCATTTCCCATACATCTGATGCATGCTGGGAAAATTAAAGCATGGGAATAATTATTGCCATCTGAAGCCATTCATCAGATGCAGGAAAAATGGATTTATTTTCTAAGTCAACACATATCGCTGCTCATCGAGCCGTCTGACCACCTATCTGCCAACTTTTTTGTGGTGGATTGTTTTTGGAGATAAAATCGCGTTTTTGACAAGCGAGAGCCAGCGATCGCCAGCGATCACTGACTCGCGGCTCTCTGAATAGCGCGAGTTTATCAACCATCGGAAAATGGTCGATAAGGGGCTGATCGCTGCGCAGACAGCGAGTTTCGGAAAGCAAAAAAAAAAGTCGTCGATAAACGCTGTTATCGAGCACTTATCGAGCACTTTTCGAGCCTATCTGAATACGGGTGCCCATTTTGGTCGATAAGTGCTCGATAAGGGCCTTATCGAGGCTTTCTGAATGAGGCCCATAATTTCCATCTCTGGTGTTGAAAGCAGTCTTCCATTCATCACTCTGACGGATCCTGACAAGATTATAGGCACCTCGTAAATCCAATTTAGAAAAGATACTAGCTCCTTGTAATTGATCAAACAATTTAGAAATGAGGGGCAAGGGATAGCGGGTTTTGACGGTGATCTTGTTGAGGGACCGGTAGTCTATGCAAGGGCGTATGGTCCCCTCCTTCTTTACAAAGAAAAACACTGCTCCCACAGGAGAGGTGGATTTACGTATAAGCCCCTCTGTAAGTTCTCTGCAACATATACCTTCATTTGGTTCTCAGATTCCAGGAGGAGCTTAAAGGGGAAACAAAAACATAAAGATACTCTAAGTGTAGAGGTTCTTAAAATCAGTGAATGTGATGGTGGAGTCTTGGCTCTTTTAGAAGGCCTACTTACAAAACGTAAGATAAAATCAAGCAGTGTGCAGGGGGATTGGAATCTCTCCCCGACAGGTAGGATGTGAGGCAGTATGTAGTCAGTGGCTACTGTATCACTCCAAAGACAGGTACGGTTCAACTCAGCAGGGTTCACAGTGTTCAAAAGGATATGACCCCCATGAAAGAGAGAGAGAAAAACTCCATAGCACGGATCAGCTAGGTAGCATACGTTTATGTTTAAAATGATAAATTGTGCACTTACAATAATGCAATTAAAATGGTCTGTTAACACTTAAAAGTGTATAGGAGAAATCGTATGCCGCACCAGCTCCCCGTCCTGCCCCCTGACGTCTACTAGTCCTGGGTCTGTACGCAGCTCACAGAGTGTGGCGATCAGAAGCCGCAGCTCCGGCGCGTCTCAGTGAATGTAGCGTCTGACGTCACTTCCGGATCGGGCCTGGCAGTGTCTGGGCAGCTAACGGCTTGTCTCCTCTCAGCTCCAGGATCATCAGGAACTCCCACTCAATGCATTTCACCAGGGGATTCGGCTTCGTCAGGAGTGTGGAGTACCCGCCGTGATTCATATATAGCCAGGGTAATAAAATACTAACATATACAAGCTGGTGATCTGTGATTATTTAAAGGGGTATACACATTATGATATATAACCAGTGTCATTGATTTTAAGAACCTCTACACTTAGACTATATTTGTGTTTTTGTTTCCCCTTTATGCTCTTCCTGGAATCTGAGAACCAAATTCTACATCTTGGGGACAAGTGAAAACGAATCCCACCAGAGGTTTTTGAGCAGGGTGTTCAAAATTATTACTTTTTGTATTATCTTAATAATATTATTTATTCGCTTATATGTATGCATAATTGTGACATACACTTATTTTTACTATTAAGTAAGGATCACAAACTAAGTTTTTTCGCCTATATTTCACTTTGGATTAATATATTCCTTCATTGCCTTAGTTTCTGGCATAGACAATGAATAGGAAGTCCCTCTAGGAGGTGTGGTACCTGGAAGCAGATCGATGGGACAATCGAACCGGCGGTGAGGGGGAAGAATCTCCTATCTGAACTTATCGAAGACGTCCCGAAACTCAGCATACTCTTCTGGAAATTGTACCTTCTCCTTCTCCTCGGACACGGTGGTACCCCTGATGCTACTTGCTTCCAGGATGCAGTTCTTATGGCAAAAGGCACCCCATTGAATGGGTTCCTTATTGAACTAATCTACCCAAGGGTTGTGCGTCTGTAGCCAGGGTAGCCCGAGGATCACGCTGATGGAAGGAGTATGGATAACATTGAATTGGATCTTTTACAGGTGTGTGTTTTGTACCTTGAGTTGAAGCACCTCTGTCTCCAAGGAGATGAACGCCAGCTGCAGAGGTCTTCCTTCAATGGCTTTAAGAGCGATGGGCTTCTTTCTGTGCCTGGTAGGAACCAGATGGCATTCTGTGAAAGCTTTATCTATGAAGTTTCCTCTGGAACCTGAATCGAGGAAAGCAAGCGTAGATACTTGGAAGCCCTCCCCATAGAGAGTAATGGGGACAAGAATGCGAGAAGGGTTGTCAGTAGAAATAGGGGAGAGAAAAAGTGTTTCCAATGGGACTCCCCCGAGTCACATGGGAACTTTACGTTTCCCGACTTTTGGGGACAGAAATATGCAAAATGTCCAGAAACACCGCAGTAAAGACATAGACCGGCATTCTTGTGTTGTAATTTCTCCGATTTGGATAGGCTAGTACGCCCTAATTGCAAAGGCTTGGATGTATCCGGGGAAGAAACCTCAGCTTGGCTCACCTGACCGGGATTGATTCGGGATGGGATGGTACGATGATGAGCCTTTTCTGATCATCTCTTCAGGAGGCGACGATCCACCTTAATACAAATGGCAAAGATCTCCTCCAAATCGGTGGGACGGTCATAGGCTGCCATCTCATCCTCCAGAATGAAGGCATCATCAAGATATATAAAGGCAGGGCCTCCAATAGCAAGACAGGGCGGAACCAGGAAGTAAGCAACGATTGGCTGTTGGTGCACACAGGTGTGCCCTATGATGCAGCCTAATCTGGGATAGGGGTGGAACCGATCGCGCGCTGACCCGCGCGTGTCATGGAGGTCAGGGTTCGGAGCCTTGGGCACGCATCACTCCCACGGCAGTTCTGGATGTCCTTAGAGCAAAAGGTGGCGGGATCAATCACGTACCGACCCGCACATGTCACGGAGGTCAGGGGATGGAGCCCGAGGCATGCGTCACTCCCACAGTGGTCCTGTCCATCACCAGAGCGGAGGCAGGGCTTGGAACACGCATCAGCGGGGAGGCTGGATGAACACACCCGTCGTGTTTCAGAGCGGGGGCGGAGAAAGAATCCGCGAATGGGGAATCAGACCGCTCAAGGTCCGCAGGTGTTTTGGGGCCACGAGACTGCGCATCCTGAGTGTCCGTCACGAAAGGCTTGTTGAGGTGAGGAGATGGTCTGCGACCACCAGGATGGAGAATCATCACAGTAACAGCACTGGCAACAGCGCCAGCACCGGCACCAACTTACAATAACAGTCCGACCATCAGTTAAAACCTGGTGAACAGCAATCCTTACTACCTTTCCCCACCGTAATACCTGCCAAATTTCCAGCCTCAGCCTGATTTCACGTGCAGGTACCAGCAAGCTTGCATGTACTGCTGCGGCCAAGTTTATTCGAGCATTTGCCCGTTCTTGGCCGCAGCAGTAGCCTGGCGCGCGCCCGAGTGTGACGGGCGCGCGCCGAAGCAGCGGAAGAGCGCCCTCCGATCGGGGCGCTCTCCCTACCGCTGCCGGGTCCGCCGGGTCCCCCGGAACCCCCTGCCGCCGTCCCGCACATCGTGGGACACCAGGGCTCCCTCGGGGAGCCCTGGACGCGCGTGCAGGGGGCGCTGGCTCCCGAAGACGCATGACCGCGCGTCATAGACGCGCGGCATGCCGAGGGGCGGCCACTAGCAAGCCGGGAAATCTCCCGGCTTGCGGAACCGGCCACACTTTAATAAAGTGTGTCGGTAGTGTACTGTACCAAAAAGATTTCTAGCTTCATCAGCTGTCAACTATAATGCAGACTACGGGAGTGACAGTGGCTCATCTCGACCCGTTTAGCAAAGTTTATAATGAAGGTAAATGTAATGTACAGTACAGTATTAAGTTTAAAGCTGCAGTTCAAGCTGCCGTTTAAAAAAAATATTATTATTTTTTAAAAAACAATACCTTACAGTACAGTGGCAGCCACTTTTAGCCTCCTGCGGCTTTCTCCACGGGTTTTTTAAAAACGCGGCGCGCGGGTTTTTTTTTTTTTAGTTTTCCTGCGCCGCGGGAGCTTTCAATGATAAGCGCTATTAGCGCTTATCTGATGAATGCGGCTGCCACGTGGGAAACTCCGCTAGAAACAGAGATATCACCCGGATAAATGCGGGAAAGTAGGAGGTTACAGGCGGGCGCAGCAGTATGTGCATCAATACAATATGCACAGTGTAGGCGGACGCTCACAGAGGTATGCAAGGGAGACTGGTTATAGTGAAATTAAATAAGGCTTTTATTGCGCCTGTTTCCTTAACATCAGGAAACCATCCAAACAAGGGGTAAACAAAGCTTCTATTCACTTGGGAGTATTTCTAGTGAAATACTATGCAATCAACCACTCCCTTTAGATAAGCATGTCTCCCAGCCCCAAACATATAGCATGAAATCATAGTCTTATACGAAAAAGTCTTATCTGTTAGCTGGACTGCTGTAGGGGAAGCTTCTCTTCTCTCTTGGAACCGCACCCTTGTGTGCACAGGAAATGTCAGGCTCCAGGTTAGAATCTTGTCCCCTTTCTCTTGTGGTCAGCTTGTCGCTCAAGACATCTTTCCTTCCTTGGTTCAGCTCAGTTGTGGACTAAGGAATCTCTGCTCTGTCTCCAAGTTCAGCTCAGGTGTGAGCTAAGGAGTCTCTGCTCTGTCTCCAAGTTCAGCTCAGGTGTGAGCTAAGGAGTCTCTCTTCCTATCTCAAAAGACAGGCTTTTCTAAGCAATCTAATCAGGCAGGTGGTGTTTGTTAATTGACTACCAGCAATTAACCACCACACTGCTGGATTAGAGGCACATTACCTGAACAGGGATAACTCCCCTGTTACACACAGAGACAAGTGATTAGCTACAGTAAGCTACAGATCGGTCCGTTCCCCTATAATCAATCGCTTTGCTCAGGGTTATTTAATTTAATTCAATTCTTGCACAATTATTGAAAATGTAGTCCTGCAATATGATTGACTGACCAGTTACTACAGTAGATACAATTAGTAGACAGCTGGGGAGAGGGCGTGGCTCAAGAGCCAGTAGTTTGCTCTCATCGTACAGACGCACATGTACTGTAGGATATTGCTTGAACTGCTGCTTTAATTCCCAATGATGCAACTTGACGCATTCGCAATACCGGAAATAATAGCATAATTTCCCCCCCAGAAAATAAACTTTGACATCAAGCTGAAAAAGGCAAAAGGAGGGATTTCGATGCACCTCTAATATCAATTTTTTTAAACGTTGCTTGCGCATTGTGAATCTGATTTAAAAATCCAATTAGGCAAAACATTTACAGTGACAGTGCAATTTTTATTGATTTGGATAGAATAATTGTGAGCTTTATAGAAAACCTTATGCAGTATGCGGCTATGTTTTCATATTCAATAATTTTACATTGTACTGTGATCATCACAACTGTTTGACGTTGCATATTGCAGTGTAATTACAATAGACTTGCATGTGTAATTAACCCTGCTAAGGAACCCCAAAAATAAAAGTGTATATCTTTTATTCTATATGTATGATTTATTACTCAATACTTTGAAAACGCATATGCGTCATCACATTTAAACGCATGCGTGTGTGTCTCATTGGAACCTTGTTGAAATGCATATGCGTGTCATCACATTTAGGCGCATGCGTATGGGTCTCATTGGAACCTTGTTGAAATGCATATGCGTGTCATCACTTTTAGGCGCATGCGTGTGTATGAATTTAAATTTTCAAAAAAAGAGACATCCCTTATTTTTCTCGACATGGTTTTGCATAACACTTTTTGCTATTCTTACAATCAATCACTAGCTTTTTAATTTTACACTACAGTTATGTATACTGTACTTTATGAGGTGGGTGGCATACTGTAATTTTATTTGGGGGTGGAGGTGGTTCAAAACATTCTGATGACCTGTTCAAAAGATTTCTTTGAACTAATAATCCTGCATACACACCTCCCCCCCGACACACACACGCGCGCACACACACACACACACACACACACACACACACACACACACACACACTGTAAGCCTAACAAACCAAAGTGAATTGAACTGCTTATCGACACCTCCCCCTGAGTGATTCATTAGAGGTTGAATTAATTAAAGTAGAGGTTCATTTCCAGGCTTTGTTTAACTGTGAATTTCACGTCTGAGAAAAAAAAGAGACATCCTTTTTTTTTCTCTCGACATGGTCTTGCATAACACCTGGACTGGCAAATCTTCTGTAAACTGGAGAAATCAAAACACAAAGGACACTGTATGACGTAAAGACACTGTACATACAGATAAGGCCCTAAGGATGCACTCAAAATCTGATAAGGGAGAGCACCCTGACCAATTAAGCAACACAGCAGAAGAAAGAATCTGGACCAGACCTGAGAATAGTGTATAAATATGCTTTATTGATAATCGTAAAATATTTGGTACCAGAAATTGTGGTGAATAAAGTGAACTGAATGCAATAAGTGCTCATAGGCAAAATGCCAGAAATATATCCAAAAATGGAACAATGAAAATGAGTACTATAAATTCCAGAAAGCACTGAACCTATGCCTATGGTATAAGGCTATAGGGGCTAACTTTGGTGGATGACGTCACTGGAACGCTATATAGAATATATACACTCACATGGGGTACTAAAGTGTGTGCACATGGGATACTAAAGTGTGTGTAGGTACATAATCACTGTCAACCATGCAAAAATAATGTACTGTAAAGGTAAATAACATAACAGTGGCAATGATTGATCAATAGTTTAGGTATACCACTAACAATGAAACACACAAATATAACGCTGCTGACAAGATTAGTCCAATATGATAAAGGACAATAAAGCAATTAGAGGTGTGAAACCCCACCAGAACTGACCCTGTTAGTGATTAGCTATGCACATGGACAGAAAAGTGGGGAGTGGGAATACCTTGCACACCAATATCAGCTAGCCCTGTGGTGGAAGGATTGCAGCAGGATCGTGTAAACCCTAAGTCTGACCCTCAATAACATACCCCTACATCACACAGGTGGGAGATGGGGGGCAGAGGATAGAAAAGGGGGAAAGAGGACCCTGAACCACTTATCTGTACTGGCCCTGGGTACACGATTCTCTCAAGCAGACTGTATGAGTGCCTCGTGGAGTGTGCAGCTGAAGGGAGCTCAAGCAGTAACACGATGAGGTCGGCTAGAAGCTGCAGGCGTCCATGCTGGAAAGCGTAATGTGTGACGTCATCACGCCCTCTGACGTACGTTTCGCGATAGCTTCTTCCAAGAGAGGGATGGATCATCACTCCCCCCAGTGGCCGGTATTTATAGAGCTCTGCTGGGAGGAATGAAACATGTATTAAAGGCACAGAAGGGGAAGGGGAGTGTGTATAATGTATAAAAGGACAAGAGATACCAATTAAATAATAAAATGGTGAGCAATGCCCCATAATGATGTTAAAAACTGAATGGTAAGCAATGAGTGAACAATGAATGTATTTTGCCACTAAACCCAGTCAGACACATGAATGTGATAATAATGTGGATAACACTGAAAACAATGAGTAGTCTCATAAAAAACAACAAACAATGAGTAGTCTCATAAAAAGGGAGTAAAGAGAAAACCCTCATTGAGGCCGTTGGGACTTAAAGTGTGAAAGTCATAAATCCAACGACTCTCCTTTTGAAGTAGGATACGGTCCCAGTCTCCTTTTCTGGGTCCAATGATGACGTGGTCAATGCCACAAAAACTTAAATTCCTGGTGATGCCATTATGTGCTTCATTAATATGACGTGCAAGTGGGGTGTCTAAATGGTTTCGTATAGAACCGATGTGTTCAAGAACACATCGCCTGAACTCACATCTAGTTTTACCCACGTATTTTGTGCCACAACCGCATGTGGCCAAATACACAACTCCAGAGGTTTTGCAGTTAAGGAAATGTCTGATTGTATAATGACGAGAGTTATCCCAGTTAGAGAATATTTTTGTAGGGTTAATAAATTCACATGCGTTGCATGTACCGCACTTGAAGGTGCCCATAGGGCGCTGAGGCAGCCATGTCTTAGTGGCCGCACTGCCAAGATGGCTGTGTACCAGCCGATCCTTCAAGTTCTTAGCTCTGCGACTAACAAGTGTCGGATAAGGTTTTAAAACTGGTTTGAGATCAGGGTCCTCCATCAGTAAATGCCAATGACGCTTTAAGATCATATTGGCACTATTCCACTTGTTGTTACTGCACCGACACACTTTATTCGAGCAAATACCCAGTATGTACCTGGCAGATACCTGGAATGCGCCGCTCCTCACCTCTGACAAGCCCCGTTGCGTTTGCCTTCCCAGCCTGGGTTCATGCCTGGCTGACGGGCGGCTGATCTGTTAAATGATAATGATTAGGATTTAATAGGCTGCAATGCTTCGCGTGTCTACCAGATGGCATAAATTCATGAATTGTAATGCAGTATATATATATATACTGTGCAATATTGCAGCCAGCGGGAATAAAATGCTTCAATCCCTGCCTGGAAAATAACCCAATGCACTCGGGCAGAAAACAGTCACAAACCTCAATACACCCGGGTATACCCGAATTCGTGGGACTAGCCGAGCTCGAATAAAGTGTGTCGCCAGTGTAAATGTGCCCACGAATCGAACCAGTTTATTAGCCGGAGATGGCCGGTTTGTCCCGTGTAGCAGGGTAGTGAGTGGGGAACGTTTAGCTCTTAAATAGGCTTTCCTAATACAGCCTTTAGTATATCCCCATTGGAGGAAATGACTTGTAAGTATTTTGGCCTGTTCCTCAAAGTCACTATTGGTCGAACAGTTACGCCGAATGCGCAGAAATTGTCCCACAGGGATATTCCTAACTAAATGAGTAGGATGGTGTGTATTTGCCAGTAGAAGGCTGTTGGTAGCGGTGGCCTTGCGGTGTAGCGTGGTGGTGATGTTACCATTGTCGCCTTTGATAATGGCGTTATCCAGAAAAGTGAGACTGTCAGTCTGAATATCAGTCGTGAACCGTAAATTCAGTCCATTAGTATTGAGGGTGCTGATGAACTGAATGAGTGACTCTCTGGTGCCGCACGACAGGATGAATATATCATCTATATAGCCTTTCTTAAGGACCCGTATATGATCCTCAGATAGAGTGAGCTTGTAAAGGTTGATAATCTGTAAGTTGTCCGGCTCACTAGGGTTAGTGATCTGTGAATATACCAGCTCAATAGAATTGAGAGTAGTAGTAGCACATCAACCCCCTCCCCCCCCCACACACACACAAAAATAATTTAAAGTCTGAAAATAAAAAAAGAGATATCCTTTTTTTTTCTTGACAAGGGCTTGCATAACACTTGTGCTGACTAAGCTGCTGTAAACTGGAGTAGTAGCACATCAACCGCTCCCCCCCCTCCCCCCACAAAGTTCAAATTATTCTGATGAATTTAAAGAAGGAACAATTTTATTTGTACAGGATAATCAAGGAAAAATAAATAATACAAAAATACAGTAGTAGGTTGCCTCTTCTTTTAAATATACAATCTTGTCTTTATCTTCTTCATAATGGCTGCATTGCAGTCTGTAGTTCTTATGTCATTGGGAGAGGGGGGATTAGTGTAAATTACTGACTGTTTCTACCGTATACACACAGTACAATACTTTTGCACATGCCCCCTCCCCCTTCCTGTTGTGCTGTAGCGCTGAAAAAATTAGTGCATTGAAATGCATTAAACGCATTGAGTATTTCCCAATATTGGACTATATCTACTGTCAAACTACAGATGCAGCCACAAATATTAGAACTCTTGCCTTGGAAATTCTGTGGCAGTCTAACAGTAAATGCCTCAACTTTGCCGCAACATTGCTGCAACATTGCTGCAACATTGCCTCAACATTTCTGTGAGATTCTTAATGGCCCATAGGATTAACACAGCAGGGGTCCCTGAAGTCCCATTCAGTTTGAATGGGACTGCAGGGACCCCCCGCTGTGTTAATCCTATGGGCCATTAAGAATATCACAGAAATGTTGAGGCAATGTTGAGGCAATGTTGAGGCATTTACTGTGAGACTGCAACAGAATCTCCCAGAATTTCCCAGCTACAAGTGTTCTAATACTGGTGGCTGCAGCTGTATATACAGTATAACTGTATAACTACAGTATATACTGTAACTCTAAACTGTATACAGTATAACTGTAACAAGTTATGGATTGGAGCACTGCACCTGCCAGTATTGGGGGGAGAAGGGGGGATTTCCTGCACTTTATCTTTGCCCAGCTCAAGACATGCACAAGCAAAACAGAAATAGAAATAAATGATTATACAGTAGTAAGCATTAAAAACATTAAACAATGAAACAATTTTAAAAAATCAAGTTTTTTTAAAAAAACATTTTCTATAAATTTTGAACTACAGTACAGTACACTACAATCAAAAAGAAAAGTCATTCGTAATTTGGTCGCCTTCCAGGGAACAGCCCTTGTATATGTCAGAAGGCCATTGATGGTGTCTCTCACGGTTCTCATAACATGAGTGTTAACAATAAAATAACGCTGCACTTCTTCAAAAATTGTGTTCCTTAAATTTTCTGGCAGAGCCTTCTTGGTTTTATTCCCTTCATAATTTACATTGTGGGTCCACTCGCTGTATTTCAAAACTGACGTGGTGTTTAAAGATGAACAGGGCATATTTCTGGGCTAGACCAGCACTTCCTATCTTCTATTTCTCCTGGAGGTGCTGGGGCAGTTCTCACAAGATGATGTCTGGGAGCGTAAATATCCTGGGTGCTGGAGCGGGTGTGCTTCTAGCAGCGGGCGAGGGTAGGTGGTCTGGGAGGATGCTTTCCTCCTGTCATGGCCTTACCTGCGTTGTCATCTCCTCCACCAGAAGGGCATGCATGTATTCTGCAGGTGGAGTGGGTGAGCGTGGAGGGTCCCGTTGTGTGCTTGGTGTTGGAACCGTGAAGGTAGAATAAGGCGCCTCCATGCAACCCTCCTGCTCCTGCGTCAGACATACAGGGGCAGGGACTCCAAGCAAAGAATAGATCCCTGCGATGTTCCTCTCCATCATAGCCATACGCCTATCCATATTCAACATGATCTTCCAAAAGAAAATCAATCTTTTGCACCGTTGAGTTTTCAGGGATTTTGAAAAAACTTAAAACATTCAGCATGCAGGCAAACGAGCTATATCTGGTGCAAGGAGTGCTGTAGACATCTGCGTGGATGGGTGCTGGAGCAGATGAGCTGGGGGTTCCCAGCAGAGCATCATAGGGGATGGGTACTGGAGCAGATGAGCTGGGGGTTCCCAGTAGAGCATAGGAAGGGATGGGAGCTGGAGCAGATGAGCTGGGGCTTCCCAGCAGAGCAGCGTCGTAGGTGGTTGCCGGGTCAATTTCGGGCATCCAAAGACTTTGCTTTAAGTATATGGCAGCCATTTTCTTCTTCACATAATAAGGCCCAGGGTTCTTAGCCTTTGGAGTCTTAAGAAAATTTTCTTTATTCTCCTTTCAATTTGGCTTAGAAACAGCTTCCGCCTTTCGCTTTCTCATGGTCGGCACGGCAGAAGCAAACAGGTTCCTGTGTCCATAGAATAGGGGTTGATCCATGGATGCAGATGGAATAATGCACAATGCAGTATCTGTACAAGAGCAAGTTCAGATAGAGATCAGCGTGTGGGAGGCTATGTAATTTGTGTCACCTTTTATACACTGTGTCCTTATTTGAATTTTTTGATGGGCATGGACACGAGCTGCAGGTGTTAAAAGTGGGCATACTGTGTACTAAACCTGTAGAATGAGGCTGAGGCCCATTAAATTAAATGAAATTATAAATACACCATCTATTTTGTTGATTCAATGCACATTGAATACACATCGAATATACATTCCTCTGTGCTTGATTATTTTTCTAAAAGCAGCGATGCCAAAGAAAAGGATTTCAAAGGATCTTAGCATGAGAATACAGGATATGTATAAGAAAGGACATGGAATTTTACAGATCCAACGCTGGTCAGTTGCTTTGGGCCTCGGTTTAGCAAAAAGCACTGTAAGCAATCATGCCCATGGTAAAGGCAAAAAGTGTCAAGCCGAGTCCCACAGTCACTACAGAGTAAGTATTTTTATTTTCTTTACTGTACAGTATATATTGTAATTACACTATTACTGGTAAAATGCATTAGTGTGTTTTCCAGTACTTTTTTCCAAGCAATTAATTTAGAGAAAAAAATTGTCCTCTATTACTCTAATAACGTCTGCATGTTTTTAATATTTTATCAATTTTTACATTCTTAAAATCACTTACTTTTTATTTCGACTGTATACATGTAGGAGGTGGCATAGTCTCATTTGGGGGGGGGGGGGTTATATGATTGAAAAGCTTTACCTTTTGCTATGTACAGTAGGCTTGTTCTGCTTTGAATACTGCTTATGGAAATATCTCAGACACACCCATGTTATTCACACCATGTACTGCAGTGAACCTTTATTGTAAAACTGTTCAAATTATGTATTTGAACTACACTGGATTATCCTGCACACACAGACTGGCACCTTCCCCCCCTCACAAAGCATACTGTAACAGAAGGACATTCAACAGCTTATCGACACCATCCCCAGAGCGATACAAGACTTTCTCACATTCTCATTCTTTTTCAGGCTGCATTGCATATTGTATTGCACTGTACTGCTGCGGCCAGCTTCAGTCTCACACTTACCCGTCTTGTCTCACGGCTGTTTTCGGGCTGGCGCCGAACTTGGCTGCGCACCAGCCGCATCGCATCTTCCCCGCATCCTTCCCCTCGTTCCCCTCCCCTTGCGACCTCTGCCTCTGCTCTGCCCTGCTTCTCCGAGTCCCCCGGGTCCCCCTCTGCTTCCCACATCCCCCCTTACCCCACCACCACCTTCGGGGAACCCTGGGCACGTGCGCGGCAAGCGACGGGGAAAAAAACCCCGCAGAATGTGGTGGCGGCCGCTGAAGACTCAGCTCGGCCGCCACTTTATGTCTTTATTTATATAGTGCCAAAAGTGTACGTAGCGCTTCACAAAGAATACAGTACAGGGAATTATAATAACACAATAAGTGCAGCAAATAAGCAATACGTGCAGCAAAATCAGACAATAGGAAAGGAAATCCCTGCCCTGAAGAGCTTACAATCTAAGAGGTTATAAGAGAAAATAAGTGCTGTAGATGGCAGTGCTTGGTCACAATGGGTGGTAGGAGTGACTGAGTGTGGGACAGTACATCCGTGCAGGCTATTGGGATGCTTGATTTGTTGGGCAAGTTTTAAGGTTAGTCAGTATTAAATTTTTTTTTTTTGGAAAATTTGGGGCCTACTGTAACACATTGTTCCGTTTTCCTTTACTCTGTAGGACAACAAAGCTTCTGGTGGACCAAATAAGTGAAGAGAATGATGAGAGGTGTGCAGCAAGGGTCACTACTGCTCTGGAGAAAACTCACAATATAACAGCATCTGAGACCAGCATCAGGCAGATGAGGTGCAAATTGGGATGGAAATATGGACGTGTAAAGTAAGTGCCTTACTGTGATAAAGTAGGTAAAAGTGTGGTTTTACTGTGCTAATGCAGCGGCCGTTATTCGAACACATCACGGCGCCGATTTTGAGTTCTCTGCTTTTCCCCATGCAGCATGAACGCGGCCAATCGCCCCAGGCACCCGCGCTTATCGCGGATGTTTTGTTTGAATTTCATGTATTCTGTTTCTTCGTTTGCAATAAAATGGATGAATTGTAATGTGTACAGTACTGTGCTACTTTGTCAATTTCATGTTTTTAAAAGCCAGAACACTAAAATTCTTCACTCGCCGCTCTCTCTTCTTAGTGCGGGAAGGCTGGAATTCATCCCGCGGTTTCAAATCGGGATTCCGATGTACATGACGCGTGAAGTGTTCCAATAATGGCCACTGCATCAGTACCTGTAAAATTATTCCTTGTCATTACAGAGCGTATCCTATGATAAGGGACGCCAACAAAATCAAAAGAGTGGACCAGGCATGGGCATGGATCGAAAGTGACGAGACTTTTCAGGATGTCATCTTTACTAATGAGACAACTGTAGCTCTTGAGAGATTTGCCACTTTTGCATTCCACAAAAAAGGAAGCCTATCTCGGAAGCCATGTTACAAGCACCCAGTGAAGATGCATGTGTGGGGTGCGATCTCTAGATGTGGACAAAGATGCATCATCATATTTGAGGGTAGAAAAATGCACAAGGTCACATGCTGTGGCCTTATGCACTGTACAACTGTAGTGTACAGTATTTGGTACATTTTTCTTTTTTATTTTCTTGTTCCAGGAATTGTGGATAAAGTATTTTTCCAAGAGCATATAGTCCCTGAGATTGTTGAATACATTAGGCATGATTTCCCATCTGGTCACAGTTTCTTCCAGGACAATGACCGAATCACCCGGCCTCTACTACCCATATTATTGCGAGCAGTATAAACTGGGTTAAGACGCCACCGGAGTACGTTCTCCAGGGTACTGTACGGTAACTGTTTTTCATTGTTTTACACTGTTTATATCTCTTTAACTAATTCACCTCCCCCCCCCCTTCCAATTCCAGATCACCAGATTTGAATCCCATCCAATTAGTATGGCATCTTATGAAGGATCATATCAGAAAAGTTGTGAAACCGTCCAAAAAGGATGAATTGGCAAAAGGAATAATGAATTTCTGGAATAACATACTCACCGTACAACGATGCAATAAATATATAGCTCATATAGCTAGCATGAGGGCTGGAAATTATCTTTTCTGGCGCTGAGGTGAGGTGTTTGAAGAATGTACTTGCAATCTTTTCTGTTGAGCAGTGACCTCAGGGAAAGGGAGAGAAAAAAGACAAAACATGCAGGGAATCTGCAATGGTGTATTACCCAAGGGATGACAGGGTTATGCAATGAAGGAGCAATTTATTACATTAAAATGACAAGGTTAAAATAACCATGGGTGACAATTGATAAACATACATATAAAATACATATAAAATGCAATTAAACTAATTAGATGGTGGACATGTGCCTCAGCACACTCTTGCACTACGGTGCTTGGTCCAACAATTCTTATTCTTTGCTCCGTCTGGTCTAAAATTGGAATCCTACTTACCAGAAGTGAATAGGAAATAAGCACTTGGTTTTATGGTCTTTGCCGTTGATATCGCCGTTCGCCTGGTGCTGTATTGGTCTCTGCTGCCGGGGATCCGATTCAGTGCTCCTTCATGCCTTGCTTCCTGGAATACACACGATCCGCACGGCGCGATGACGTCACCAGTATTGATCCTCAGCTACGGTGGCTCAACGGTGCCAAAAAACCTTCCAATGCGTTTCGAAAGTACAAATGATGTCACTCTTCGTCAGGGATCCCTGACGAAGAGAGACATCATTTGTACTTTCGAAACGCGTTGAAAGATAATTTCCAGCCCTCAATCCAACTCTGGGTAGAAGATACCAGAATATTCTTTTTAAGGCAGCTCCAGGACTACCATTTGGACTCTGTATCTAAGGTTCATTATTGTCTACCATTGTTGTTTACATAAGCGCTGATCACACACCTTTTATTCAACCATATAGCTAGCATGTTGCACGTTCTTTACAGTCTAATGGGAAGGCCACTGGAATGTAGTAAGGTACTGTACTGTAATAAGGTATGTACAGGTATAGTAAGTATGATACAGGTAAGTATGGCACTCAATATATATATATACACAGTACAGGATGTACACTGTACAGTACATTTGTATTAGGCGTGTGTGCTGTCTAACCTACAGTAGTATAGTTATAGTTATACAGTATATAGTGAGTGCAATATAGATAAAGTGCAGGAAATCCCCCCTTCTCCCCCAATATTGGCAGGTAAGACCCAGTGCTCCAATACATAACATTGTATAGTTATAGTTATACTGTAGTTATACTGTATATAGTTTGAGAGTACTGTAGTTATAGTCCCATATCGTTAAATACTCAATGCCTTTAATGCACTAATATTTTCTTTTCTTTTCAGAGCTCCAGCACTACAGGAAGGGGGGGCGGGGGGGGCATGTGCAAAAGTATTGTACGGTGTGTACTGTAGTAACAGTAAGTAATTTACACAAATCCCCCCTCTCTCAATGACAAAAGAACTACAGACTGCAATGCAGCCATTATGAAGAAGATAAAGACAAGATTGTACATTTGGAAGAAATATTACTCATTTTTCCATGATTATCCTATACAAATAAAATTGTTCCTTCTTTAAATTCTTTGTGTGTGTGTGTGTGGGGGGGGCGGGTTGATATGCTACTACTCCAGTTTACAGAAGCTTTGCCAGTCTGGGTGTTATGCAAGCCCATGTCGAGAGAAAAAAAGGGATGTCTCTTTTTTTTTCTCAGACTTGAAATTCACATTGAATCAGAAGTCACAGTTAAACAAAGCCTGGAAATGAACCTCTACTTTAATTAATTCAACCTCTAATGAATCGCTCTGAGGGGAGGTGTCGATAAGCAGTTCAATTCACTTTGGTTTGTTAGGCTTAGTGTGTGTGTGTGTGTGTGTGTGTGTGTGTGTGTGTGTGTGTGTGTGTGTGTGTGTGTGTGTGTGTGTGTGTGTGTGTGTGTGTGTGTGTGTGTGCGCGTGTGTGCGTGTGTGCGTGTAGGGGGGGTGTAGACAGGATTATTAGTTCAAAGAAATCTTTTGAACAGGTCATCAGAATGTTTTGAACCCCCCAAATAAAAATGACATTATGCCACCCACCTCATAAAGTACAGTATACATAACTGTAGTGTAGAATTAAAAAAGATAGTGATTGATTGTAAGAAAAGCAAAAATTGGTATGGAAGCCCATGTCGAGAAAAAAAAGGGGATGTCTCTTTTTTTTTCAGACTATAAATTCACACATACTGTCGCGGCCGAGTTTATTCGAGCATTTGCCCGGTCTCGGCCGCGACAGTAACTGGGCGTGCGCCGGGGTGTCCCGAACGCGCGCCGAAGCCTCGGAGGAGGGGCCCTCCGAACGGGGCTTCTCCCTCGCCTCTCTGGGTCCGCCGGGCCCCCCCGGAACTCCCCACCGCCGTCCCATAGATCACGGCACACCAGGGCTCCCTCGGGGAGCCCTGGGCATGCGCGCAGAGGGCGCAGGCACCCGACGAAGCATGACCGTGCATCGGTGACGCGCGGCACGCCGAGGGAGTGGGGCTAGCAAGCCGGGGCATCCCCCGGCTTGCGGAACTAGCCCTGCTCGAATAAATCGTGTCGGTAGTGTACGCATGCACGTAAATGTGATGACATGCATATGCATTTTAACAAGGTTCCAATGAGACACACGCATGAGCCTAAATGTGATGACATGCATATGCGTTTTGAAAGTATTTAATAATAAATAATACATTTAGAATAAACACATTTTGAGCAGCTCTATTTATTGAAAACAGGCACTAGTGGACTAACTTCCCAAATGTATAAAGAAATAGTCTGTTCTGACGGTAGTACTCACAGCTTCCACAATTCACTTCCCAATTGAAAGAAGATCTAGGGGAAACCCTGAAAATAGCAGATTGGGAAGAGATATTTATGGTCGCAACAAAAAGTTTAACTTGTACATCACTGAAGGAGAACGCATATAAACTAATTATGAGGTGGTATCTGACCCGCTTAAAATTATCCAAATTCATCGGAGGGTACTTCCTGTTATGTTTGGAGAACAAGCAGACTTGTTGCACATGCTGTGTTCTTGTCCTCTGATTCAGCCCCTCTGGAAGGAAATTCATATTTGGCTACAGATAATTTTGGATATCGAGATTCCATTTGATCCATGGCTGTTTCTGCTAAATAGACCAACCCCACAACTATCCAGAGAAGAAAGTAACCTTATTGTGGATATAGCAACGGCAACGAGGTGTGAGATCGTAGCATTTTGAAAACAAAAGGATTCACCAGTATTCATAAAAAATAGGAATAGAATTTGGTTTATCTGTTGGATGGAGATGCTCACAAGCTTGGTAAATGACACAGGCACCAAATTCCAAAAGGTGTGGCAGCCCAATTGGACATGCGAGGGGTGAATATGGCCACTATAATGCAATAATAGTCCCAGGTGCATTCTCGTTGGGTGGCTTTCAAGAAAAAGTGACGAAGGTCCTTATCCATTACATGCTAGGATGTAAACTAGTGAGACCCGGAGAGGTTTAGTTCAGCATATACAGTATATGACCAGAAAAAGTAGCCGTGCCAAAACTTGAGACAATGTGGACCCAGAGTGGAGGTGTTAGTTCACCCCCCTCAACCTCCCCCACCCCCCCACCCCCACCCCCTCAAGTTTTTTGTGTTTATATATGAGTTCAACTACTTGTACTAAATGCATTCTGGGTATACAGTAGTGCATTGGATGCCGACAATTGTACCGTATTTTATGGATATAACATTGTACTGTATCATTGTTGATTGAAAAAAAAAATTAAGTTACAAAAAAAAGATATTGCCAAATAACCACTTTACCCTTTAACTAATTTATTAAACACAAAAGTTTATTTGGTTTGCAAAGTTTAAATGTAACAAACTATGAATGTGTATACTTTAAAAACAATATGTATTTTGTATCTAATTTAAAAAACAAACATCAAATGGGATTTCTGAATTTGGCAAAAAACATATTTCCGTACAGTATCAATAATTTATAGGAAACATTAGGCACTTATTTTCATTTTAACTAATTCCACAACTATGAAAATGTGATCACTGCTTTCAATTAGAATTTTTTTAATTCATCTGTTTTCGACTTAAACTGCAATCCTATTTTAGTCTCACACCGTAGCCACCTTTCATTTTCTGTTAGTTGACTGAAGTTTTATGCTGGTTTACAACAATTTGCTTCTGATTTATCCACTCACTCATCCTAACACAGGATATCTTGTTCAAGTAAGATGTACTACATCAGCTATTAAACTACCAATGTTGACAGTATTCATTTTATTCTAGTGAGAGCCCTTTCTTAATAGAGATGTAGCACCATTTCATTGGTGTAGCATTGGACACTTTACAATCTTTCTGCAATTCAACATGTTAAGAAACAATCAGACCTGGCAAAAGTTTCATTAGAAATAGCTGAATGTTCATTAATCTTACTACACAGGCCTGGACCAAATGTCAAGAAGCAGCAACATCAGCAGGCTATAAACAAGCTCTGTGTATGCACGGTTACACAACAGTAATGTGAAACTCTTATTTCACCTACAGTAACTCAGATTATTCTAAGTATCTGCAGGTCACCCAAGTGGTATCACTTCCATTGCAGCTAATCTAGAAGGAGATAATTTAAAATGACACAATGTAATTGGTTCCACAAGATGTCAAGGCACACAATCCAATCATACATGTGTGCAGTGCTAAATTAGGCTACAACAGAATGCTGCAAATTTAAACTAGAAGAACACTATATATATATATATATATATATATATATATATATATACAAACATCACAGCTTGAACTCAATGTACTGGTTCATATAGACAGGTGCTAGTCTCAAATAATAGAAATACAACATTACCATTCTCTCGTCCGGTAAAGAAAGGCTGCACTCGGTTCAGTAATCATGAAAATCTGTATTGGGCATCTGAATAGAAAAGATAAATCACCCAATCCGACATTTCGGTCCTGGAATAGGACCTTTCTCACGGGGGTGCAATGACAAACTGACAGACAAGCATATATATTCCCTCACCACATGTGATAAACACACCTGACTCACATTACCTATGTAGCCGGGCTCCCCTCAGCCGCATTGTTGTTGTTGTGGGGTTGGAGATTGCCGCAGTGCAGGGAACGCTCCGATATATGGAGGTTCCACATAGAGGGCGCCGCCATGTTGAAGGTTGGTGCAGGCGCAGGCACAGGACCGGCGGGGCAGGAGGTTGCGCATGCGCAGGCATACTTGCGAAAGCCCGTGAAGGAGGAGAGCTCTGATAGGGAGGGAGCCCAGGGAACTACAAATCCCAGCAACCCCGCGGAACCCCGTGACGCGCAAGAACCAATTAGGCGTTAGGAAGGGAGCAAAAGGGGTCGAGGGGCGCGCACGTTGTTCAGAGCTAGCAGGAGGAGGAAGGAGACGGAGCTCCGGTGTAGGGAGGCAGTCAGCCCTACATAGGCCTTATACCCCAGGCCCAGTTAGGCCCTGAGCCCCAGTAGTGTGGAGCAGAGATAGGGACTGGCCCTAGACAGGTTCCGATTCCCTTACTGTGTTACGTGATCGCTAACAGAGACATTGCCTATCCAGCAGGAGGTCTGGGCTCAGACCCTGCTACCGTGCTGCCGCGCGTCTGGGTGGGATCACCCCGGATGCCTATGGCCGACGTCAACTCGGCCCCCACTGATCCTTTGTGAAGACCCTTGCAGGCCAGGGTACTGGAGTGCCCGGCAGGTAAACCACAAGTGCACCAACTATATCACCACTTATTCAGGACACAGTGGCTGCATAGTCACACATATAGGCTCAGTATCTCACTTGAGGGTTGGGGGGGGGATATATTGGACTGGGGAACTAGACACGGGGTGAGATCACTCAGTGAAAGAGGGAAGTGAGCGTCCTGCAAGACACAGTAGATAGTGTCTCCTCTAGGGAGGGACACCTGTTGATGCAAAAGAACCAAGCAAACACCATTCATGCTAGTAAAGTCATTTGGTTGGTTATATTGCTGTGTGTGTGTTGATGTACATAAGTGTCCTGTGAAGAACCACTCCCCCTCTGGCGGGAGCTGTCGCAGGTGGAGGCGCTGCACCAAGTTTCAGGTATTATCTATTATTACGCGTGCCCCAGGCTCTCCGTGGCGGAAGCTTAGGCCCTGTGAGCCTACAGGTCATACAGCATATGGTAGCGGTCTGTGTTCACTAGGAAACAGGGCTAAATTTGGAGGCGCTGCTGAGATCTTAGACCTGGGGTGCCCCTTGACTAAACATATACCGCCGCCATGGCCCTTCCCTCACATCAGAGAGTGCGCGACTGGGCGCGGCAAATGCAAACGCCCGCCGCGTGGTGGCTGTGACACAAGTACCTATGGCCCTACCATTAGAGACATTGCAAACGGCCCTACACCAACTACCTGGCTTTGCCAAAGCCCACCTGGTAGATGTTCTCATAGACCAAGACGCTAAGTGGAACACCTTGCTAGAAGATTTCCGGCGAGATCTAGTAGTCCTTGAACCCGCAGTCCCTCAATACCTGCAGCTTCCCAACTCCCCGCCCGGTGGAAGCCCCTTTGTCTATCCACTCCGAGACACCCCTTTGGAGGGACTGGGTGATGACTGCCCTACCCTAACCTCCGCTCCCTACCCAGCTAGTGAAGCGGGCAGCTGTCAGTCAGGATTTAGCTATCCAGGGTCTAGCGTATCAGAAGAAGTGTGCTTGCGTAGTGACATGCTGCAGAAACTCAATGATAAGGTAGGCCAGCTAACCACCCCACCCAGTTTACCTCCGTTAGTAGAAGCTCTCACCCTGGCCACGCATTCCCAGAATTACCGGGAATTGAAGGCCTTCTCTGGGACTCTGTCCATACCCACGGGGGAAGATGGAATAGACCCATGGAAGGAGCACACTCGGGGGGTGATGGAAGAATGGTCATGTACAGACATCGTGAAACATCAACGCCTCATGGAGTGCTTGAGACCCCCGGCGTCCACCCTGATCAGTATTCACTGAGAGCAGTATCCCGATCTGACCGCTTGGATGATGATCGAATTTCTACTAGAGGCCTACAGCGCGACCGAGGATGATGAGGCCTTGTGGGCCAAATACTATGCCATAAACCAAAAAGATGGAGAAGACTTATCTGCCTACATCCACCGCGTGCAAATTTCATTAGGTCCCTTGCTACACCATAAGTACGTAACAGCCTCACAGATGGACGAATACCTCCGCAAACAATACCTACGGGGATCCAGTGATAGCCACCCTATCGCGAACATGATCCGCAATAACCTAACTCGAGGGCCTCCCCCCTCGTTTATCAAATTGTTACAGCAAGTCAAAGAGCACGAAATGCATCTAATGCTCCATTCCCCCCAGAAAGCTAAAGCAGCCAGCAGCTCCAAACCCAAAGGGGGTACTGAGAAAAAGGAAGCTCCCCCGGATAAACCCGGCCCCGAGTGGCCGAAGTACGCCGGAAGAACCTCGCCTCCGTATAATCGCCGCACTCCACCAAGGGATATGTCCTGCTACAAGTGCGGAAAGAAGGAGCATATCTCCTATGATTGCCGAATGGTGGAGTCCCGCCACCGGAGCCCCTCACCCAAGAAGTTCACGCCTAATGCCATGGTATGCAGTGTTTACGTGGCCAGTGGAGAAAACCCCATCCCCAACCAAAATGGCGAAGCTCCCAAGGACGAGAATAACCGCGTGGGACTGGTAGCTCTCATACGGGTGCTAGTAGACGGTATCTATTCCTCCACTCTACTAGACACAGGATCTCAAGTGACCATCATATATCGAGGGTTCTATGATCGGCACCGGCCACTGAAGTCGGCCGAGCATATCAAAGTAAGAGGGCTAAGCAATGAAGACTACCCCATCGACGGCATAGTGACCGTGGCCCTGGAAATACAGCAGCACAATACCGGAAAGTCTCACCCCATGAATGTTGATGCTCTGGTGTGTCCGGAACCCAAAGACCCACCTAAGTACCCGATCATTATAGGCACTAATGCGGACATTGTACAAGCCGTCATCCGGGCCTATGTACAAGAAACCAATGAGTTGCCCATGTCCAGTCTTCAACTGCAGCTTGTTCAGACGAATCCGGACCCCCCTTCGACACCCTCGGATGACTATGGCCTGTTGTTCTGCGGCCAAGCGGGTCTTACCAGACTCTTACAATGGGAGATACAGAGGATGCCCGCCTGGTGCGCCTATGCTGAACGGGTAGACGCGGAGCAGCTCTTTTCCCTAGAAAGCACGTCAGAGGAAGACGTCAGCCGAGGATACCGGCTGGTACCTGAATTCCGGGATTGGCCGGCCGCCATTCCCCGCCGGATTTATGTGATGGTCCAGAATCTGTCTCCATACCCCATGGCCATCGACGTGGGACAGAGAATAGGGAGAATTTATCCTGTCAGCTCGGTAGATGAGGCAGTGCAAGTCAATGCTACCCGAGTGGAGTGCTCCGGCGCGCAGCTGGATTTTGACTTCGGCTCGTCTGGATTGCCAGAGACATGGAAGGAGAGGCTGTGAGTTCAGCTGGAAGAGAGACGAGAAGTACTCTCTACCGGGGAGATGGATGGGGGGTGCAGCCGCAGTGCCCAACACACTATTCGCATGAGTGATAAAAAAACGTTCAGGGAACGTTCCCGCCGGCTCGCTCCTAGGGACGTAGATGATGTACGGACCGTCCTTCAAGAGATGGAAGAAGCCGGAATCGTCATGGAGTCACGAAGCCCTTACGCTTCCCACATAGTAGTGGTGAGAAAGAAGAATGGGACCGTGAGGCTATGTGTAGATTACCGGACACTGAACAATCGGATGGTGCCAGACCAGTATAATCTTCCCCGCATAGAGGAAATCCTGAACGCCCTCCATGGAAGTAAATGGCTAAGTGTGCTGGACCTCCGGTCTGGCTACTACCAGGTACCCATGAGCCCCGAGGACCAAGAGAAAACGGCGTTCATTTTTCCACTGGGGTTCTACCAATTCACCCGCATGCCCCAAGGTATATGTGTGCCCCCGCCACCTTCCAGCGGCTAATGGAGAAGACCTTAGGTGACTTGAATCCTCGAGAGTGCCTAGTGTTTTTCTGTTTGAGGTTTGGTGGTTGTCGGAACGCAAGAATGGGAGGTTTGGGGAAGATTTTTTTTTTTTTTTCAACAAAAGTTTTTATTAAGCACTTGATACATGCATATAACAATCTTTCAACCCATTGTCTGGGAAATCAGTATCCACAGCACTCGATTTAGGTAACATCTATAATAACTGTACAGACTGGGGAGACGAACAAACATACCGACTTACAACAAGAGAGGGGGAGGGAGGGGGGGGCTGCAGTCTGGAGGTTCTCTTTCAAGGAGTCTATATCATTGGTCCTACTTATGGGGGATCTGCGCGGGTGTGTATTTGCTTCTTTAGCCCATGCTCCAGCTCATTTGTAGTCGGCCCTACCGGTCTTGTGCTACCTATTGTCAGTTCTGGTCCATCCAAGGAGAATGCATTTCTTATTATCAAAGCAATATAGTAGTGGCATCTATCCCTGGGATGTCTGTTTGGGCCAGCCATGGCGCCCACACTTTGAGGAAGTTTGTGCCGGTGTCTTTTACCATGCTCGTCAGCTGTTCCATCCGGCAAACGTACCAGATTCGGTTCCGAATTTTTGGGATGTTGGGTACTTCTGGTTGCTTCCACAATGCTGCGATTTTGCACCTCAGGGCCGTGGCAAAATGTGCAATCAATTTATGGCCAGATCTGTTTAGGCCCCTGGTGTGCCTTCCCAACAGGAGCATCCAGGGGTCCAAAGGGACCTCTCGTCCAAGCAAAGTCTGCAGCCAGCTTCTAATGTCTTCCCAAATTGTGGCCACCTTGGTGCAACCCCACAGCATATGCAGCAGGTCTGCCTGCTCCCCACATTTTAATGTCACATCCTCTTCCAGCATGGGTTGCAGATCTTTGATTATTTTTCATATTCCCTCTAGGGTAGGCTTGTGTATGTGAACTAGTGGTATGCGTGTGGTAGGTTCACTCTGTCTTATTGTAGCAGGTGTTCTCGTGGGGCTTTTAGTGCAGATGTAATATTTTTTGCAATGGTCTTAGGTTTGTATCCCTTCTGTCCGAACAATTTGGTCAGGGTTGAGAGATGCCTGATTCTGTCTTCAGTGTCAGAGCATATGCAATGGCATCATATAGCCTGGCTGTGTATGATACCTAGTTTTGTATGAGTGGGATGGAAGCTGGAGTTGTGGAGGTAACTGTATCTGTCTGTTGGTTTCTTGTATACAGATGTGTGTAGTTTGCTATCTTTCAGTGTTACTGTTGTGTCTAGAAAGTTTACTAGGTTTGCAGAGTAATCCATTTTGAGTTTAATTGATTGATGGAATGAGTTCAGGGACTCGTGGAATTGTTTTAGGTTTCCTTCATCCTCTGTCCATATTATAAACAGGTCATCAATGTACCTGTAGTATTTGTAGGGTTTGTGGGGGCATGTAGTTAGGAAGCTTTGTTCCAGATTTGCCATGAAAAGATTGGCATATTGCGCTGCCATCTTGGTACCCATTGCAGTACCCATTAGTTGTACACTGGCGACACACTTTATTCGAGCTCGGCTAGTCCCACGAATTCGGGTATACCCGGGTGTATTGAGGTTTGTGACTGTTTTCTGCCCGAGTGCATTGAGGTATTTTCCAGGCAGGGATTGAAGCATTTTATTCCCGCTGGCTGCAATACTGCACAGTATATAAACATATATACTGCATTACAATTCATGAATTTATGCCATCTAGTAGACACGCGAAGCATTGTAGCCTATTAAATCCTAATCATTATCATTTAACAGATCAGCCGCCCGTCAGCCAGGCATGAACCCAGGCTGGGAAGGCAAACGCAACGGGGCTTGTCAGAGGTGAGGAGCGGCGCATTCCAGGTATCTGCCAGGTACATACTGGGTATTTGCTCGAATAAAGTGTGTCGGTGCAGTAGGTACATTTCCTTGTTGAAGCTGCAGTAGTTGTGTGTGAGGATGTATTCTATCAGTTTGGTAATTACATCAGCACTGTATTTCTGATCCAGGGGAGATGTTGTAAGGAATTGCAAGCATGCCTCAATACCATCATTGTGGGGGATGCTGCTGTAAAGGGATTCCACATCCATGGTAACTAGTAGTGTGTTGGATGGTAGTTGGTTGATATTGTTAAGGTTATTTAGAAAATCTGTTGGTGTTTCTGACTAGAGGTTTGAGGATATTCTCAACTAAGCCTGATATTTTTTCAGTGAGTGTATACGTACCTGTTATAATGGGTCTGCCGGGGTTTCCTGGTTTGTGGATTTTGGTAAGCATGTAGAAGATCCCAACTCCTGGGTTGTCAGGTATTAGTTGCTTCAATTGTGTTTGCAGGTGGGAAGGGAATTACTTTATGAGATTCATGAGTTGCTTTGTATATTCCTGGGTTGGATCATGCGTGAGTTTCTTGAAGTAGGTGTTGTCTGTGAGTTGTCTATTGCCTTCTTCTATGTATTTATTTGTGTTCATAAGCACCACTGCACCTCCTTTATCTGCTGGTTTGATGGTGATGTTGTGGTTGTTTCGCAGTTCCTTGATTGCAGATCTCTCCATGGGGGATAGGTTGTACATTGTTTTTTTCTGTTGTGCTGATGCTAGTGAGGAAATTTGCGATCTTAAGCTCTGTATGTTGCCGTCTAATTTGACATTACGTCCTGTTGGTGGTGTGAAATAGGCGTTCCTCTTGTTGTTGTACTCTGTAATTATGGGGGTGCTCTCTTTTTTTGTGGAAATATTCTTTCAGTCGTAATCTCCTGAAGAATTCTTCTTGGTCTGAGTATAATTGGATTTGGTCCATGTAACAGGGGACTTATCCCTGTTCACAAATGTGCCTCTAATCCAGCAGTGTGGTGGTTAACTGCTGGTAGGCAATTAACTAACACCACGTGCCTGATTAGATGGCTTAGAAAAGCCTGTCTTTTGAGACAGGAAGTGAGACTCCTTAGCTCACACCTGAGCTGAAATTGGAGACAGAGGAGAGATTCCTTAGTCCACAACTGGGCTGAACCAAGGAAAAACAGATGTCTTGAGCGACAAGCTGACCACAAGACAAAGGGGACAAGATTCTAAACTTGGAGCCTGACATTTCCTGTGCACACAAGGGTGCGGTTCCAAGAGAGCAGAGAAGCTTCCCCTACAGCAGCCCAGCTAACAGATAAGACTTTTTCGTATAAGTCTATTATCTATGTCTGTGTATTGATAAATGTCTTCATGATTTGGGGCTGGTAAAGAGCCTAGTTAACCAACCCAGTCAGAGAGGGCTAAGCTACATATGTAGATAGTCTCCAAAGCAGAGATAGGTTTTCTTTTTTCGGCTCACTATTTTGCTTATGTTGATTTTTTGCTGTGTTTTAGGCGACAGGCACAATAAAGCCTTGTTATAATTTCACCTTACAACAGTCTCCATTGTGTACTGCACCGACACACTTTATTCGAACAAATACCCAGCATGTACCTGGCAGATACCTGGAATGCGCCGCTCCTCACCTCAGACAAGCCCCGTTGCATTTGCCTTCCCAGCCTGGGTTCATGCCTGGCTGACGGGCGGCTGATCTGTTAAATGATAATGATTAGGATTTAATAGGCTGCAATGCTTCGCGTGTCTACCAGATGGCATAAATTCATGAATAGTAATGCAGTATATATATATATACTGTGCAGTATTGCAGCCAGCGGGAATAAAATGCATCAATCCCTGCCTGGAAAATACCTCAATGCACTCGGGCAGAAAACAGTCACAAACCTCAATACACCCGGGTATACCCGAATTCGTGGGACTAGCCGAGCTCGAATAAAGTGTGTCGCCAGTGTACCTCTGCACATGTCCTCCTACATATGGTGTCAGAAATTTGGGATGAGAGGTGGCCTTTGAAGTTTAAAGGGCCGGAGATTGCCTGTGGAATTTTTTTGTTGTGCTTTTGCCTGCATACAGTCTTGCAAACAAACCTGAGTAACAAAAACAAAGATTCACCTGCAGCAGAGATCACAATTAAAGGGATACACACCCAGGCAGGAAACTTACACTGCACTGAAACCTACAAATCCACAGATGGACTCTTTTCCCCAATCCCAAGAGGAGAGAGAGAGAGACTGCTGAAGCAGGTTAACCTTATTTGCCTATCACAAAGTGTAATATGGTCATTGAAATAGGGGTTTTGCCTTCCAGCCATAGTCAGGGTTCAAGAAGTGAGTCAGCCCTTAAAAAGGGATAGGTGTTTGTTGTTTTCAAATGTCTAGCTGAAGCAGTGAATACAGATGGTGACCCACGAGCGGTACTGATTTTGCAAATAAAGGTTGCCACACCGCATAGGACTACCAGCTGTGAATGGAGTATATGCAGAAAAGTGTGAAAATTGATACAAGACTGTGCTGAAGCAGGGGAATTTTTAGCAAACAAATGCCGAGTGTAAAATTGCCCTACCGGGGAAAAAGGGATTACTGAACTGTGTAAAAGGTATTCCAAAGCCAATTGCTGAGTGTTGAGTCACCCTGCCGGGAGTGAAAGAAATATTCCACTGCAAAGAATGTTTTTTTTTTTCTGCAAGTAAAAAAGTCTGCCTATGTATCTTGGGAGTAAAACAGACACCCAAAGTGTGAAGTGTGAATGCCATAATACACAAAGATGAGACTGAAAATTACTGAACTCAAGCAGAAAACCAAATTCTGTTGCTGAAGCGGAGGAATTGTAGCTAGCAAGTAAATGGTGTAAAACAAACAGAAGTTTTTACCTAGCAACTGCACATTCTGTATACCTGATGAGAGAAAATGCATGCACAGTACAGCTGATATTGTAAAACTTATCCAAGAAAGAAAAAGTCTACAGAGATGCCTGTGAGAGCTACGATCTCTACAAGCAAAATATGCCCACCTGTAGGACTACCACAATTGGGGTTTCTAGCAAATACAGTGGCAACAGCTGCAATAGCGCTTCCTGAGATCAGGAAGAAAACTACACCTGAGAGCCCCAAAATGGAGGACAAGATGCAGCGTTCCTGTAATGAACCCTACCCTACCGAAGAGTGGTCCTTCCAGTCCAATAAAGAGGAAGACATCTCTTACGGGGAACCCGAACCGAGTCACACCCACAAAACACCCCAAGAAGGGTGGGGGTGCCTGAACTCGGCACGAACCGAAAAGACCGCTCTCTATGATGACGAATATGGCTCTATGATGACGAATATGGTCGACAAGAGAGAGAGCGGTATCAGCAGATCACCCAATATTTCTGTCAGCTAAAGCAACTGCAAGAAAAGCCTGGCGTATATAATGAAGCTGCTAAAGTATCAAATAAAGAAGGAGACCCCAGTATTCCTGATGGGACGGAGTCATCCAAAACAAAAAAGCGGAAAAAGAAAAGCGGTTCTTCACTTACCGTGGAAGGAACAGACACGTCCGCAGATCCTGTGGAGGAAAAGGGGGACGAGTTGCCCTGCAGCCTAGCGAAAATGGAGAATTCGTCCCGCGGTTAACCGAATATCCAGAGGGCCCAAGGCAGATGTCGTGTACCCCAAAGAAGTGTCTGTCCGGTGCCAACAGTGAGGAACCCTCAACCAACCATCCCAGGGAAGTGGAGCCAGAACCAGTGAGTGACGATCCCTTGACCAGCCCTGAAGATGCCCTAAAAAATGCCAGGCATGACTGTGATATGCTCTGTGAACAATTGAAACAAAAGAAAGATGGTTACCCAGAGCTACAGAAAAATAAAGTGAGGCTACAAAAGATGTGCTCACAATTTACTCTTTAGCCAGGACAGAATTGGACGATCTCAAGACTGAGCTAAATACTGCAAATGCTACTATTTCCGCCATGGATGAAAAGCAAAGCCAATCTGATAAAATGATGACTAAGGTGAAGCAGAAGTATGAGGAGGCACTGAATCAGATGACAGTCTTCCAGCAAGAGGTTCACATTCTTCGCATAGAGCTGAATACCTCACAACAGGAGGTCAACAGTGTCCGGACAGAGGTGGACGTATCTCAGAAAGAGGTTCAGACACTCCGCAGAGCACTAGATGCCTCACATCATGAGACCAACAGCTGCCGCACAGACCTGGAAGTTTCCAGAAAGGAACTACACAGTCTCACTGAGGATCTGGAAATATCTAAAGAAACGATTGTCAATCTTAAGACAGATCTCAAAGTCTCTCAGAAGGAGCTTCAGACCCTCAACCTAGAGAAGGAAATCTCACGCCAGGAGACTGTCATTCTCAAAGCAGATGTGCGTAAATAGAAGGAAGACTGCAAGGAGGCCCTGAATAGTACAGAGACTGAAAAAGGAGAAAATTTAAGATTACAAAGAAAAAACCTGAAACTCAAAGAAGAAAATTTTAATTTGACAAACGACGTCAAGGAAAAAAATGAATAGCTGCACGAGCTTAATAGACTTTTGGAAGGTGAGAATTTTGAAGCAGAGCACCGACTGCAGAACCAACTGCAAGGTCTGCGTACGCACCTCGAGGAGAAGCAGCAAACTCTGCAGGAAGACAATCTGCAGGCTGTTAAAGAAATTCAAGTGCTGCCGGAACGTCTGATTACCCAGTATGTCCCCTCAAAGCAGCATGAGAAACTGAAGGCTACCCTGAGCATCACCAAAGCAACGCTAAAGGCCAAGCTTAGAACCCAGGTGATGTGGCACAAAAGGGAGCACAAGAAGGTCCAGAAACTGAAACAAGTAACTGTGGCCCAAGCAAAGAAGTTCATAGTGCTTCACAATGCAGTGAAAATGTGGAAGCAAGCTCAAGAAAAACAAAGTGTACAGATAAATTCCCTGAGAAGAGACTTGCAAGATGCACTCAAAAAACAGGGATCTCTCGCAGATGAGATTACAGTTCTACAAGGACAAGTATTGACCCTGACTAAGGGCCTTATGCAGTAAGCCCCGATAAGGCTTTTTCGGCATTTTTTCGCCATATTTTGCCCTCCAGATGTGGAAGCAAGCTCAGAGAAAGCAAAGTACGCAGATAAATTCCCTGAGAAGAGACTTGCAAGACTCACTCAAACAGGTTGAGACTCTGCAGACCAGTAACTTACAGATTCCTCCAATACGGAAAAAGGTATTGGCTCTGCCCAAGCACCAGTATCCCACAGTAACTAATGCCCATGAGGACAAGGGTACAGTGAGAGTTGGGGACTCCACGCACCTTCAAAACAAGATTACGAAGTTTGAGCCACCTAAGAAAGCACTAGCCAAACCTACAGCTGCCCAACAGGCAACAAACAGAGGTAGGAGTGCAGAATCAAAGCAAGAAGAATCTTTAGCTGAGGAAGCTGAAAAGATAGGACGTTCTCTGGAAAGGGCTGTGGAGGTGCAATCAGTCCCAAAGAAGCTGAACTGGCGACTCCGTTGTGTGGAGGAGGTGCAGAATGACCGCTTCAAAAGCGGAAAACTCTAAGGGCTAGTCCTAACTGCTCTACAACTGTTGCCATCTACAAAAATAGGAGTGCGCGACGCAACGGAAATCTCATGACCGCGCACTCTGTAAAAAGACTTTACTTGGAAAAAGTCCTCCTCGAGCGACTGAGGAGTGCTGATCTCAAGCACCTTCGGGGGGAGACAAAAATAAACTGGAGAAAGGGCTCCAATCCCAGGGGTTCTCTTCCTCCATCCACTCTCATTCAAGTCACAAAGATCTTGAATGAGAGTGGAAGGATGGGCTTTGGCCGTGGTAAGCCCGAGCTTCCCACAAACAGGGGAGGTATGTAACATGGGACTTATCCCTGTTCACAAATGTGCCTCTAATCCAGCAGTGTGGTGGTTAACTGCTGGTAGGCAATTAACTAACACCACCTGGCTGTTTACAGGTGGTAGAAAAAGCCTACCTTTGAGACAGGAAGTGAGACTCCTTAGCTCACACCTGAGCTGAACTTGGAGACAAAGGAGAGATTCCTTAGTCCACAACTGGGCTGAACCAAGGAAAACAGATGTCTTGAGCGACAAGCTGACCACAAGACAAAGGGGACAAGATTCTAAACTTGGAGACTGACATTTCCTGTGCACACAAGGGTGCGGTTCCAAGAGAGCCGAGAAGCTTCCCCTACAGCAGCCCAGCTAACAGATAAGACTTTTTCGTATAAGACTATTATCTATGTCTGTGTATTGATAAATGTCTCCATGATTTGGGGCTGGTAAAGAGCCTAGCTAACCAACCCAATCAGAGATGGCTGAGCTACATGTGTAGATTGTGAAAGTTGTGAATAAAAAACACAAGTCTGAGGATATGTTGTGCAGAATGACAGATAAGTTTATTGCATTGTGCGGTGCATTCGCAGAAGGAAGGTTCAAAGTAAACACTCCCCCAATGACATGGTGGCATACAGGCCTTATTTATACACAAAATACTAAGCCCACGCCCCCTATATGAGGTTGCGTGTGCGTCACTACATACTGTCGCGGCCGAGTTTATTCTTACCTTTACCCGGTCTCGGCCGCGACAGTAACCGGGCACGTGCCGGGGTGTCCCGTGCGCGCCGATGCCTCGGAGGAGCGGTCCTCCAATCGGGGTTTCCCTCTCTCCTCTCCGGGTCCGCTGGGTCCCCCGGAACCCCCCACCGCCGTCCCCCACATCGCGGGACACCAAGGCTCCCTCGGGGATTTGGCTAGCAAGCCGGGACATCTCCCGGCTTGCGGAACTAGCCAAGTAAGGATTAATAGTGTCGCCAGTGTAAGCATATGAGATAAACAAAATATGAACATGAACACATTGAGTTAATAGCATTTACTGTGGGATTCATATTAGAAATGAAATGACTCAGCAATAACACTTTATTCAAGCCGTTGACCTTTTCTCTACATACGGGACTTCATGGGCACATCCCTCGGAATGCGAGACAGTGCGTTATCTGTCTCTTATTTTCATAACATTGGCACTTTTGCTCTTCTCTTCAAGGTTTTTCAAGTTAGCTGCGTGTCTTATTATCACTTTAAAATTGGAAGCAAAAATCGCTTTCAAAATGTCCATTCTCATACCCCTTTCATTCAGACAAAACCTAAAATGGATGCTGAAGTAAAATGGTTGCTTAGATCTCAGTGCTGTTATGTCAGACCCCCGCTCCTTACGTCATATTCTCACTTTGTCACTCCCTCCTTTTTTTATTCTTAAAACATAGCTTTTGAGAATTAAGATTGTGATGTTAGTCCAGGGAAGCATTGACAGATTCATATTGTATACTGGGGTGCTCCATCATCTGATAGTGTTTGTATGTATACACTGGAGTGAAAGGGAGAGGGTGTTTCCCTCCTGCTGTCATAGTCTCGTATGGTGCTGTGGCCAATATGTCTTTTGGAGTTGAATAACTGTGATCGGCATTTCTTTCTTCAAGGACTGCTGTTTCTGGCATCTGTAAAGAGTGGCATCAGATTGGGGGAGGGGGTCGCACATTTGTGGATTGTACCTTTGCAACACGTGACACACACACATATATGATGACAAGTAACACCCCCACACACCAAAACATTCAAAAAATTTGCTCCAAGTGATCCAAGCCAAACACCTAACCCCAGAGGGTCCCATTCCATCCCATCCTCTTTTGAATCTCTTCTATTTTATCTAGTTCATGCTGCACATTACCACTCTGATCTTGAATGAAAACACAACATTGTTCTTTGATCAAAGCACATACGCCTCCTTTTGAAGCTAAAACATAGTCTAAAGCAATTCTGTTTTGTAAGGCCATAAGCCTAATCTGAACCTGTTCTTGGTTTAATGTTGCTATGGCTGTAGTCGTGTGATTGAGGACATCATCTAACACATCTGCTAATGTATTGAGCCTGTCATATAGTAAACCAACCCCTACATTTGGGCACAAACTAGTCCACAATTGTTCTCTCCACAAACTAATTTTCAGCCCTGCGGTATTGGGTGTTTCTCTCTTGTTTCTGAAACGGCCCTTTGTGATTGTGAAAGCAGGAACCACTTTCCCTAAATAGCAAGATCCTGTCCAACCACATGGCAAGACTCGATATGCCCACCTTCTACAGACCCAATAGACTCAGCGGGGTAAAGTAGAATCTTTGCAAGCATTCTTTACTATACCAATTAAGACTGTGAGATTAAGGCCACAACCTTCCTGTACATTTTTTACTCCAGGCTGTAAATACATTTTGACACAAGTTTCATTAGTTGGTGGAGTAACCTGACCCATGAATTTAGTGTTGTTCCCCGTGTAATTTATGTAAAATCCCCCTACTGGACTATCATTTACCAGTGGAATTCGGTTCAACAGTTTAGAAAAATTCCCTGTAAACATATTCAAATTGATGTTCCCTTCTCTAAATTCAGCATCAGTGTAAGGTATTCATACCCAAGGAGCTAGGTGTGTATGTGGTATGTATCCGCATACCCAGCAGGATTCATTTAACCCAGACTTAGTGTATATTGTTCTGCAAGTATCAACAAACGTGTTCTCTTTTTCCCGAGGGTTTAAATGTAGGTCTCGCTTATCTCGGAGTGTACCCCTGATCTTTGTGATGTTTGTGGGTGATGTGCTTAGTGTAGTGTTAGCTTGACCCTGGTGATAGGTATCTGCGATGTATAAGGACCACAGGAAGATGAGTATTGCTGCCACTGCTCCGCCGAGCAGTCCCACTACAAACTTGTCATCTCTCTGTGGGTTATACCTGCGCAGACCCAATGGTGCATACATCTTAAAATTCTAACTTAAACACACTATAAAGAATTATAATGCTGAGTATCTGAAAAAAATGAAATGTTCTGATAAAACCAGAATGAAATGTTCTGATAAAACCAGGCCTGGTATCTTATTTTTCTCGTTGGTTAACGGTTAGAGTTTTGACTCGGCAAGACGTTAACTTGATGCGGCTGTGCTTTAGATGACTTTGGTCATTAGTGGAACTGGAACGTTTGGTGGAGCTGGAACGAGCTTTACGTGGGTTACGTGGATCCAGGAGGATACCTCTGCCACTTTAATTGCTGTATTGGTGGTGAGGAGTATTTGAAATGGCCCTTTCCATGTGGGATGAAGAGCGTGCTTGCGTAGGAAATGCTTGACCATTACCCAATCACCTTCCTGGAGATGATGCTGCTTTGTGTTTTCCTTGGTAGACTGTACTGCTTGTACCTGGGAGTGAAGAGACTTAAGAAATGTCATTAATCTTACACAATACACGCTGATTAAGTCATCAGTAAGAGCATGATCATGCATCATTAATTCTAATGTGCCGGCACAAACCATTGGCCTACCCATTATTATTTCATGAGGGGTTAATCTAGTCTTGGCCTGAGGAGTGCTTCTGATTGCCATTAGTGCTAAAGGGAGAGCGTCTGGCCATTGCAATTTCGTTTCTGCACAAATTTGACTGATTTTACTCTTTAGGACCCCATTGGTCCTCTCAACTTTGCCAGCGCTCTGCGGATGATAGGGGCAGTGCAGATGATAGATAATACCTAGGACCTTAGCTAGATCCTGAACTATCGCAGCAGTGAAATGTGTACCATGGTCTGAAAAAATATGCTGAGTAATTCCAGATCTAGGAATGAACTCCTGCAGTAGCTTTTTAGCCACTGAGTGCGCGTCAGCATGTTGACATGGATATGCTTCAGTCCAGCCTGAGAACATGCAAACAACAACCAACACATAGTGATAGTGTAGACTACAAGGCATTTCAATGAAGTCAATTTGTAAATTGCGAAATGGGCCCTGGGGGCACGTGATTTTTCCTGGACCAACAGAAACATGTTTTCCAATGTTATGTAATTGGCAGATGTGGCCTGCAGAGCAAAAATCTTTTATCTTGGGGCCGATGTGTGGTGCAAACCAGTCTTTTCTGATGGATAACAACATTCCATCCCCATGTATGTGCGATAAACCATGTGACATGCGAACTATGTATGGCTCTAAAGAGGGAGGTAGAACTGGTTTATCCTCAGGGCCTCCGAACCAAAACTCCCCTTTTTGTTGATAACCCTTGCGTGTCCAGTCTTGGGCAACCTCTGTGGTTAACAGTTTATAGAAGGAAGATAAATCAAGTGGTATGGTAATGGGTGTCTCTGGATCAGTGGGTGTAGTAAGAGCATATCCCTGGACATATGGCCTTAGCGCTGCTTGCTTTGCAGTAGCATCAGCAAAAGCATTACCTTGGGATATCTCATCTTTCCTGTTTGTGTGTTCTGCTACTTTAATAACTGCAAGTGTTTTTGGTAGTAAGAGTGCTTTGAGCAACTTCCTGATGTGTTCAGCGTTATGAATAGGTGAACCTGTTGCTGTGATAAATCCCCTAAGCCTCCAGAGAGCGCCAAAGTCATGTACTACACCAAAAGCATATCTTGAATCAGTATAAATGTTTACATTCTTCTGGTCTCCCATAATGCATGCTTCAGTAACAGCCTTCAACTCTGCAATCTGAGCAGAAAAATGCGGGGGGGGGGAATCACTCTGCAAAACCTCCTTGCTGCTAACTATGGCATAGCCTGAACATCTCTTCCCTGCAGCATTAAAATAAGAAGACCCATCGACAAAGAGGTCTATGTCTGCTTTCTTAATAGGAATTTCAAATAGATTATCCCTAACAGAGGTGATTATGTCTGTCTCAGCCATACAGTCATGTGGGGCCCCCTCCTCTGGCAGAGGAAGAAGTGTCGCTGGATTAAGTGTGATGCATCGGTGGACGGTTATATTTTCAGATCCCTGTAATATAACTTCATATCTGGTAAGTCTGCTGTTTGTTAGCTGTGTGGATCTGCGTAAAAGTAGTGTAGAGACAGCATGGGGAGCATACAGTTCTAGGGTATGGCCCTGAATGATAGATTGTGCTATGTCAACGAGACCTGCAGCAGCTGCTATGGCACGAATGCAAGGGGGAAATGCTTGTGCCACAGTGTCAATCTTAGTGCTGTAGTAGGCCACAGGACGCTGTCGACTGCCATGAGTTTGAGTTAAAACTCCTGAGGCATGTCCTTTGTTTTCGTGGCAATAAAGTGCAAAGGGTAATGCATAATTAGGAAAACCCAGTGATGGAGCTGACATTAAGCACAGTTTTAGTGTACAGAAAGCTAGTTCTGTTTCTTCAGTCCAAGGGACTGGTTCAGCAACCCCTTTGCGTGTTAGTTGCCGTAAGGGCTCTGATATGTGTGAAAAATTAGGGATCCACTGTCTACAGTATCCTGCCATTCCCAGGAAACCCCTTACCTGTTTTTGTGTCTGTGGTCTGGGTGTATTTTGAATTGGTGTGATTCTGTCAAGGTTAATGGACCTTTGGCCTGGTGATACAATCTGGCCTAAATACAGTACTTTAGTTTGACATAATTGCAACTTTTGCCTATTAACTTTATGTCTTTTGGTAGCCAATACTCTTAGTAAATCTACAGAGTCTGTTTTACATGCTTCTAGTGATTGGGAAGCTAACAACAAATCATCCACATACTGGATTAAGACTGAGCCCTCTGGCAGACAAATGTACTGTAAATCCCGCTGCAAAATCTGTGAGCGTTAGCTCGGCGGTTCTGTATACCCCATTGGGATTCTTGACCATGTGAACTGCCTACCCCTGAAACTGAACGCAAACAAATACTGACTGTCTTGGTGTACTGGCACACTGAAGTAGGCTGAAGATAGGTCTATGGTGGTAAAATAACATGCGGTGGGAGGTATGGATGACAAAATGGTTGCCGGATTAGGAACCACTGGAAAAATTGGTTGTACTATTTTATTGATGGCTCTTAAATCTTGTACTAACCTGTATTTGGGAGGATTTGAGTGTGGCTTAACAACTGGCAAAATTGGGGTGTTACACACACTGCTTGTGGGGACAATAACCCCTTCTTTTAGAAGTTCTGCTATGACAGGGGCTATTCCCTCTAATGCACTCCTGCTGAGAGGGTATTGACTGATACGTGGTAACACAGAATTGGGAATTAATTTAATTTGTACTGGTTTGCTGACTTAATAAAACCTGTAGTCTCACCTGGTGACGCCCACACATTGGCATCTAATTGTTCTAATATGTGTTCATGATTTTCTGTGGTTAAGTTATACACACAGGCATCTTCCTCTAGAGGGCAGCAAAGCATCATGATCGGTTCTATATGTCCGGGGATCTCCATAAATACCGAGCCATCGTTTCTACAATCTAAAGAGCACTGCAGCTTACAGAGCAGATCTTTTCCTAACAAATTGACAGGACACGTAGGACTCATGAGAAATTCATGTGTTATTTTGGTATTCCCCACAGTAAGAGAAAGGGGGATGGATAACGGGTGTGTTATCAATTGGTTCCCCACTCTTGTTACCATGACGGGTTTTTTTGTGCTAATCTCAAAATGTTGCAAGGTTTCTCTAGATAGCGTGCAACGACTAGCTCCCATGTCTAAGAGAAATTGCTCTTTTCTACCGTTCAAATATGCTGTAATGTTTGGTCCGTCACTGTCAACTGTTATGGATGGTAACTGTATTACTGTGTCCTCGTGCTCTGTCTCCTTATGTCAATTTGGGTATGGTGGGTCACAAACCATGTGTTTCTGCTCATCAGGGTTGTGTACACTGTAAACTGCGTGTTCTTGGTCATGTGAAGTGTTTCGCTGACTTTGCCTGTAATCCCTATTATTTCTCTGCTGATGATTGGGTCTATTCTGGTAATCCCTCTTAGGTCCCCTGCAATTCCTTGCTATGTGTCCCAATTTACCACAATTGTAACATTCCACCTGCCTCCAATCTCTTCTCCCCTCATCCCTGCCCTCATTTCTGCCTTGGTAACCTCTCCCATACCATCCTTTTTGATTCTCATTCTCCCCACCTTGATAACCTCTTCTGTAACCTCCACCTTGATTACCCTCTTCCCTAGGTTCTGCTCCTTGGAAAAAAACTGTTTGCGCTTTCATTAACAATTTTTGTTCCTTAACCTTTGAGATCTCTTCCTTTTCTTTGCTGTCCATTTTATTTCTCTCAAAATGCATTGCAGCAGCAATGATTTCGCTAATGGGCTTGCTTTCCCATCCCAAAACCACTCTGGTAATCCCTTTTGCCACATCAGGATCTAAACCTTTAATGTATGCAGCCACAATTAAAGGTCCGGCATTCTGTTCTATATAAGTGATTCTGCCGTATGCTTTTACAGCAGAGATTACTGTGTCTTCGAACTCCTCTGCGGACTCCCTCTTCTTCTGTTTCATGGAATTTATCTTTCCCCAATTAACTTGCGGTGAAAATGCCTTATGGAGTGCTGCTACAATGGCAGTGTTTAACTGTCCCCTTTGCTGCTCATCCCTTTGTATCCCCGCTATATTAGACCAATCAGGGCATCCTGCAATCTTATCTTCATTGTAAGCTTTTACAAATTTCCCTCTTTCTGTCCCTGTCATGATTACTGTCAGTAAATTTTTTATGTCACCACAAGTGGGGTCATATCCAGTCATGACACTTTGCATTTGGTCACAAAAACCCCCTATGTCATCCTCTGGGCGTGGAAATTGTTTTTTTAAAGTCATGATTTCACTAGGTGTCCAGGGCTGGTGCACATATCCAAACTGGTCATCAACTCCTGCAAGCTCCCTCATTGGCATAACTTGAGTGTTTGTGGAAGAAGGTTGTTGTCTGTGCACAGTGGGTGGCAATAAGGCAGCTGACTATAGGGGTGTGAGGTCGAGGTAGTGCAGGAGTCTGGGGAATCTTGCACATGCTGTGGTGGGTGTGTATATGACCCTGTGAATTCTGAGTAAGTAGAGATGGGTAGGTCTAGATATTCTAATCTCCATGGGTCTAACGGCTGTAGATCAAAATATACTCTATTGTCTCTCCTTATGGGTGTGTGTTGCATCAGATCAGATGGGTGGTCCTCTACTAGTGCTGGGACAGGTACAGGTGCAAGTACAGGTGCAAGTGGTTGGACCATGCCTACAATAGGGGGTGCACGTGGTGTATTAGTAGAGACACATGTCATTGCGTGATCAAGGAGAAAATCAATTTCCTCCTCAACAGCAGGTTTGGGCCTTGTTTTGTTGTTCTCCATCCTTACAGGATAGGTCACAGACGGTGTATCATAGACAACTGTGTTAGTGTTATGTCTGATAGCAAATGCATGTTTCTCCCACAGGAGAAATGTACGCCACTCCTTTCTTGGCACATTTTTTTGTGAACCAATGAGTGTATTACGCAGACTGTTTACAATCTCAGAATTAAAGGAACCTTCCCTTGGCCAAATAAATGCATTATTTTTATCAGCTTCAGTTCTCTGTACCCATTTTTTTGTAAATTTCCCTACAGAAGATCCATAACTTGTGCACATAACCTGAATAGGTGACCCTTTCACCTCATGAGAAGTCTGGTTTCCCATATTCTCTTGCTACAAAGATCAAATTTAATTAACCCTGTACAATTCTCTGAGACAATAATCAAATTCAATTGACACTGTACAACTCTAATTTTGCGTGTAAAATAACCTGATTACGCAAGAATCACTTGGTACATTATTAATAAAACACAGTAAATATATAGTCAAGGACCCGTCCTCCTCAGACATCAACTGATGTACCACAACCCAGGTACGGTCTGCAGACACTCCATTAATCATACAATCACTTTCTTCATCATTAAAACACCAAGATAATATTTTGTAGGACTCTCACCTCAGTCCCAATAAAACTTAACAACTATAACACTTTAAAATGGATACAGGAACAGACAAATAAACTTATTTGAAACTGCAAGGTAACCATCAACCCAGATCGAGACACCTTCCAAAACACACCTCTACATACCACTCAATCACGTTTAAACTAAGGCTTTCGGTTAAACAGGTAGCCCTTACCTTGGTTCTTATGCGTGCAGATTTGAGTGACAGAGGAGTGGCCTTTTCAGGTGCTCAGCTTCCGGTATATTTGTGTCCCTGTTCGGAGCACCATCTGTGAAAGTTGTGAATAAAAAACACAAGTCTGAGGATATGTTTTGCAGAATGACAGATAAGTTTATTGTATTGTGCGGTGCACTCGCAGAAGGAAGGTTCAAAGTAAACACTCCCCCAACGACATGGTGGCATACAGGCCTTATTTATACACAAAATACTAAGCCCACGGCCCCTATACGAGGTTGTGTGTGCGTCACTATGTAAGCATATGAGATAAACAAAATATGAACATGAACACATTGAGTTAATAGCATTTACTGTGGGATGCATATTAGAAATGAAATGACTCAGCAATAACACTTTATTCAAGCCGTTGACCTTTTCTCTACATACGGGACTTCATGGGCACATCCCTCGGAATGCGAGACAGTGCGTTATCTGTCTCTTATTTTCATAACATTGGCACTTTTGCTCTTCTCTTCAAGGTTTTTCAAGTTAGCTGCGTGTCTTATTATCACTTTAAAATTGGAAGCAAAAATCGCTTTCAAAATGTCCATTCTCATACCCCTTTCATTCAGACAAAACCTAAAATGGATGCTGAAGTAAAATGGTTGCTTAGATCTCAGTGCTGTTATGTCAGACCCCCGCTCCTTACGTCATATTCTCACTTTGTCACTCCCTCCTTTTTTTATTCTTAAAACATAGCTTTTGAGAATTAAGATTGTGATGTTAGTCCAGGGAAGCATTGACAGATTCATATTGTATACTGGGGTGCTCCATCATCTGATAGTGTTTGTATGTATACACTGGAGTGAAAGGGAGAGGGTGTTTCCCTCCTGCTGTCATAGTCTCGTATGGTGCTGTGGCCAATATGTCTTTTGGAGTTGAATAACTGTGATCGGCATTTCTTTCTTCAAGGACTGCTGTTTCTGGCATCTGTAAAGAGTGGCATCAGATTGGGGGAGGGGGTCGCACATTTGTGGATTGTACCTTTGCAACACGTGACACACACACATATATGATGACAAGTAACACCCCCACACACCAAAACATTCAAAAAATTTGTTCCAAGTGATCCAAGCCAAACACCTAACCCCAGAGGGTCCCATTCCATCCCATCCTCTTTTGAATCTCTTCTATTTTATCTAGTTCATGCTGCACATTACCACTCTGATCTTGAATGAAAACACAACATTGTTCTTTGATCAAAGCACATACGCCTCCTTTTGAAGCTAAAACATAGTCTAAAGCAATTCTGTTTTGTAAGGCCATAAGCCTAATCTGAACCTGTTCTTGGTTTAATGTTGCTATGGCTGTAGTCGTGTGATTGAGGACATCATCTAACACATCTGCTAATGTATTGAGCCTGTCATATAGTAAACCAACCCCTACATTTGGGCACAAACTAGTCCACAATTGTTCTCTCCACAAACTAATTTTCAGCCCTGCGGTATTGGGTGTTTCTCTCTTGTTTCTGAAACGGCCCTTTGTGATTGTGAAAGCAGGAACCACTTTCCCTAAATAGCAAGATCCTGTCCAACCACATGGCAAGACTCGATATGCCCACCTTCTACAGACCCAATAGACTCAGCGGGGTAAAGTAGAATCTTTGCAAGCATTCTTTACTATACCAATTAAGACTGTGAGATTAAGGCCACAACCTTCCTGTACATTTTTTACTCCAGGCTGTAAATACATTTTGACACAAGTTTCATTAGTTGGTGGAGTAACCTGACCCATGCATTTAGTGTTGTTCCCCGTGTAATTTATGTAAAATCCCCCTACTGGACTATCATTTACCAGTGGAATTCGGTTCAACAGTTTAGAAAAATTCCCTGTAAACATATTCAAATTGATGTTCCCTTCTCTAAATTCAGCATCAGTGTAAGGTATTCATACCCAAGGAGCTAGGTGTGTATGTGGTATGTATCCGCATACCCAGCAGGATTCATTTAACCCAGACTTAGTGTATATTGTTCTGCAAGTATCAACAAACGTGTTCTCTTTTTCCCGAGGGTTTAAATGTAGGTCTCGCTTATCTCGGAGTGTACCCCTGATCTTTGTGATGTTTGTGGGTGATGTGCTTAGTGTAGTGTTAGCTTGACCCTGGTGATAGGTATCTGCGATGTATAAGGACCACAGGAAGATGAGTATTGCTGCCACTGCTCCGCCGAGCAGTCCCACTACAAACTTGTCATCTCTCTGTGGGTTATACCTGCGCAGACCCAATGGTGCATACATCTTAAAATTCTAACTTAAACACACTATAAAGAATTATAATGCTGAGTATCTGAAAAAAATGAAATGTTCTGATAAAACCAGAATGAAATGTTCTGATAAAACCAGGCCTGGTATCTTATTTTTCTCGTTGGTTAACGGTTAGAGTTTTGACTCGGCAAGACGTTAACTTGATGCGGCTGTGCTTTAGATGACTTTGGTCATTAGTGGAACTGGAACGTTTGGTGGAGCTGGAACGAGCTTTACGTGGGTTACGTGGATCCAGGAGGATACCTCTGCCACTTTAATTGCTGTATTGGTGGTGAGGAGTATTTGAAATGGCCCTTTCCATGTGGGATGAAGAGCGTGCTTGCGTAGGAAATGCTTGACCATTACCCAATCACCTTCCTGGAGATGATGCTGCTTTGTGTTTTCCTTGGTAGACTGTACTGCTTGTACCTGGGAGTGAAGAGACTTAAGAAATGTCATTAATCTTACACAATACACGCTGATTAAGTCATCAGTAAGAGCATGATCATGCATCATTAATTCTAATGTGCCGGCACAAACCATTGGCCTACCCATTATTATTTCATTATTATAATCTAGTCTTGGCCTGAGGAGTGCTTCTGATTGCCATTAGTGCTAAAGGGAGAGCGTCTGGCCATTGCAATTTCGTTTCTGCACAAATTTGACTGATTTTACTCTTTAGGACCCCATTGGTCCTCTCAACTTTGCCAGCGCTCTGCGGATGATAGGGGCAGTGCAGATGATAGATAATACCTAGGACCTTAGCTAGATCCTGAACTATCGCAGCAGTGAAATGTGTACCATGGTCTGAAAAAATATGCTGAGTAATTCCAGATCTAGGAATGAACTCCTGCAGTAGCTTTTTAGCCACTGAGTGCGCGTCAGCATGTTGACATGGATATGCTTCAGTCCAGCCTGAGAACATGCAAACAACAACCAACACATAGTGATAGTGTAGACTACAAGGCATTTCAATGAAGTCAATTTGTAAATTGCGAAATGGGCCCTGGGGGCACGTGATTTTTCCTGGACCAACAGAAACATGTTTTCCAATGTTATGTAATTGGCAGATGTGGCCTGCAGAGCAAAAATCTTTTATCTTGGGGCCGATGTGTGGTGCAAACCAGTCTTTTCTGATGGATAACAACATTCCATCCCCATGTATGTGCGATAAACCATGTGACATGCGAACTATGTATGGCTCTAAAGAGGGAGGTAGAACTGGTTTATCCTCAGGGCCTCCGAACCAAAACTCCCCTTTTTGTTGATAACCCTTGCGTGTCCAGTCTTGGGCAACCTCTGTGGTTAACAGTTTATAGAAGGAAGATAAATCAAGTGGTATGGTAATGGGTGTCTCTGGATCAGTGGGTGTAGTAAGAGCATATCCCTGGACATATGGCCTTAGCGCTGCTTGCTTTGCAGTAGCATCAGCAAAAGCATTACCTTGGGATATCTCATCTTTCCTGTTTGTGTGTTCTGCTACTTTAATAACTGCAAGTGTTTTTGGTAGTAAGAGTGCTTTGAGCAACTTCCTGATGTGTTCAGCGTTATGAATAGGTGAACCTGTTGCTGTGATAAATCCCCTAAGCCTCCAGAGAGCGCCAAAGTCATGTACTACACCAAAAGCATATCTTGAATCAGTATAAATGTTTACATTCTTCTGGTCTCCCATAATGCATGCTTCAGTAACAGCCTTCAACTCTGCAATCTGAGCAGAAAAATGCGGGGGGGGGGAATCACTCTGCAAAACCTCCTTGCTGCTAACTATGGCATAGCCTGAACATCTCTTCCCTGCAGCATTAAAATAAGAAGACCCATCGACAAAGAGGTCTATGTCTGCTTTCTTAATAGGAATTTCAAATAGATTATCCCTAACAGAGGTGATTATGTCTGTCTCAGCCATACAGTCATGTGGGGCCCCCTCCTCTGGCAGAGGAAGAAGTGTCGCTGGATTAAGTGTGATGCATCGGTGGACGGTTATATTTTCAGATCCCTGTAATATAACTTCATATCTGGTAAGTCTGCTGTTTGTTAGCTGTGTGGATCTGCGTAAAAGTAGTGTAGAGACAGCATGGGGAGCATACAGTTCTAGGGTATGGCCCTGAATGATAGATTGTGCTATGTCAACGAGACCTGCAGCAGCTGCTATGGCACGAATGCAAGGGGGAAATGCTTGTGCCACAGTGTCAATCTTAGTGCTGTAGTAGGCCACAGGACGCTGTCGACTGCCATGAGTTTGAGTTAAAACTCCTGAGGCATGTCCTTTGTTTTCGTGGCAATAAAGTGCAAAGGGTAATGCATAATTAGGAAAACCCAGTGATGGAGCTGACATTAAGCACAGTTTTAGTGTACAGAAAGCTAGTTCTGTTTCTTCAGTCCAAGGGACTGGTTCAGCAACCCCTTTGCGTGTTAGTTGCCGTAAGGGCTCTGATATGTGTGAAAAATTAGGGATCCACTGTCTACAGTATCCTGCCATTCCCAGGAAACCCCTTACCTGTTTTTGTGTCTGTGGTCTGGGTGTATTTTGAATTGGTGTGATTCTGTCAAGGTTAATGGACCTTTGGCCTGGTGATACAATCTGGCCTAAATACAGTACTTTAGTTTGACATAATTGCAACTTTTGCCTATTAACTTTATGTCTTTTGGTAGCCAATACGCTTAGTAAATCTACAGAGTCTGTTTTACATGCTTCTAGTGATTGGGAAGCTAACAACAAATCATCCACATACTGGATTAAGACTGAGCCCTCTGGCAGACAAATGTACTGTAAATCCCGCTGCAAAATCTGTGAGCGTTAGCTCGGCGGTTCTGTATACCCCATTGGGATTCTTGACCATGTGAACTGCCTACCCCTGAAACTGAACGCAAACAAATACTGACTGTCTTGGTGTACTGGCACACTGAAGTAGGCTGAAGATAGGTCTATGGTGGTAAAATAACATGCGGTGGGAGGTATGGATGACAAAATGGTTGCCGGATTAGGAACCACTGGAAAAATTGGTTGTACTATTTTATTGATGGCTCTTAAATCTTGTACTAACCTGTATTTGGGAGGATTTGAGTGTGGCTTAACAACTGGCAAAATTGGGGTGTTACACACACTGCTTGTGGGGACAATAACCCCTTCTTTTAGAAGTTCTGCTATGACAGGGGCTATTCCCTCTAATGCACTCCTGCTGAGAGGGTATTGACTGATACGTGGTAACACAGAATTGGGAATTAATTTAATTTGTACTGGTTTGCTGACTTAATAAAACCTGTAGTCTCACCTGGTGACGCCCACACATTGGCATCTAATTGTTCTAATATGTGTTCATGATTTTCTGTGGTTAAGTTATACACACAGGCATCTTCCTCTAGAGGGCAGCAAAGCATCATGATCGGTTCTATATGTCCGGGGATCTCCATAAATACCGAGCCATCGTTTCTACAATCTAAAGAGCACTGCAGCTTACAGAGCAGATCTTTTCCTAACAAATTGACAGGACACGTAGGACTCATGAGAAATTCATGTGTTATTTTGGTATTCCCCACAGTAAGAGAAAGGGGGATGGATAACGGGTGTGTTATCAATTGGTTCCCCACTCTTGTTACCATGACGGGTTTTTTTGTGCTAATCTCAAAATGTTGCAAGGTTTCTCTAGATAGCGTGCAACGACTAGCTCCCATGTCTAAGAGAAATTGCTCTTTTCTACCGTTCAAATATGCTGTAATGTTTGGTCCGTCACTGTCAACTGTTATGGATGGTAACTGTATTACTGTGTCCTCGTGCTCTGTCTCCTTATGTCAATTTGGGTATGGTGGGTCACAAACCATGTGTTTCTGCTCATCAGGGTTGTGTACACTGTAAACTGCGTGTTCTTGGTCATGTGAAGTGTTTCGCTGACTTTGCCTGTAATCCCTATTATTTCTCTGCTGATGATTGGGTCTATTCTGGTAATCCCTCTTAGGTCCCCTGCAATTCCTTGCTATGTGTCCCAATTTACCACAATTGTAACATTCCACCTGCCTCCAATCTCTTCTCCCCTCATCCCTGCCCTCATTTCTGCCTTGGTAACCTCTCCCATACCATCCTTTTTGATTCTCATTCTCCCCACCTTGATAACCTCTTCTGTAACCTCCACCTTGATTACCCTCTTCCCTAGGTTCTGCTCCTTGGAAAAAAACTGTTTGCGCTTTCATTAACAATTTTTGTTCCTTAACCTTTGAGATCTCTTCCTTTTCTTTGCTGTCCATTTTATTTCTCTCAAAATGCATTGCAGCAGCAATGATTTCGCTAATGGGCTTGCTTTCCCATCCCAAAACCACTCTGGTAATCCCTTTTGCCACATCAGGATCTAAACCTTTAATGTATGCAGCCACAATTAAAGGTCCGGCATTCTGTTCTATATAAGTGATTCTGCCGTATGCTTTTACAGCAGAGATTACTGTGTCTTCGAACTCCTCTGCGGACTCCCTCTTCTTCTGTTTCATGGAATTTATCTTTCCCCAATTAACTTGCGGTGAAAATGCCTTATGGAGTGCTGCTACAATGGCAGTGTTTAACTGTCCCCTTTGCTGCTCATCCCTTTGTATCCCCGCTATATTAGACCAATCAGGGCATCCTGCAATCTTATCTTCATTGTAAGCTTTTACAAATTTCCCTCTTTCTGTCCCTGTCATGATTACTGTCAGTAAATTTTTTATGTCACCACAAGTGGGGTCATATCCAGTCATGACACTTTGCATTTGGTCACAAAAACCCCCTATGTCATCCTCTGGGCGTGGAAATTGTTTTTTTAAAGTCATGATTTCACTAGGTGTCCAGGGCTGGTGCACATATCCAAACTGGTCATCAACTCCTGCAAGCTCCCTCATTGGCATAACTTGAGTGTTTGTGGAAGAAGGTTGTTGTCTGTGCACAGTGGGTGGCAATAAGGCAGCTGACTATAGGGGTGTGAGGTCGAGGTAGTGCAGGAGTCTGGGGAATCTTGCACATGCTGTGGTGGGTGTGTATATGACCCTGTGAATTCTGAGTAAGTAGAGATGGGTAGGTCTAGATATTCTAATCTCCATGGGTCTAACGGCTGTAGATCAAAATATACTCTATTGTCTCTCCTTATGGGTGTGTGTTGCATCAGATCAGATGGGTGGTCCTCTACTAGTGCTGGGACAGGTACAGGTGCAAGTACAGGTGCAAGTGGTTGGACCATGCCTACAATAGGGGGTGCACGTGGTGTATTAGTAGAGACACATGTCATTGCGTGATCAAGGAGAAAATCAATTTCCTCCTCAACAGCAGGTTTGGGCCTTGTTTTGTTGTTCTCCATCCTTACAGGATAGGTCACAGACGGTGTATCATAGACAACTGTGTTAGTGTTATGTCTGATAGCAAATGCATGTTTCTCCCACAGGAGAAATGTACGCCACTCCTTTCTTGGCACATTTTTTTGTGAACCAATGAGTGTATTACGCAGACTGTTTACAATCTCAGAATTAAAGGAACCTTCCCTTGGCCAAATAAATGCATTATTTTTATCAGCTTCAGTTCTCTGTACCCATTTTTTTGTAAATTTCCCTACAGAAGATCCATAACTTGTGCACATAACCTGAATAGGTGACCCTTTCACCTCATGAGAAGTCTGGTTTCCCATATTCTCTTGCTACAAAGATCAAATTTAATTAACCCTGTACAATTCTCTGAGACAATAATCAAATTCAATTGACACTGTACAACTCTAATTTTGCGTGTAAAATAACCTGATTACGCAAGAATCACTTGGTACATTATTAATAAAACACAGTAAATATATAGTCAAGGACCCGTCCTCCTCAGACATCAACTGATGTACCACAACCCAGGTACGGTCTGCAGACACTCCATTAATCATACAATCACTTTCTTCATCATTAAAACACCAAGATAATATTTTGTAGGACTCTCACCTCAGTCCCAATAAAACTTAACAACTATAACACTTTAAAATGGATACAGGAACAGACAAATAAACTTATTTGAAACTGCAAGGTAACCATCAACCCAGATCGAGACACCTTCCAAAACACACCTCTACATACCACTCAATCACGTTTAAACTAAGGCTTTCGGTTAAACAGGTAGCCCTTACCTTGGTTCTTATGCGTGCAGATTTGAGTGACAGAGGAGTGGCCTTTTCAGGTGCTCAGCTTCCGGTATATTTGTGTCCCTGTTCGGAGCACCATCTGTGAAAGTTGTGAATAAAAAACACAAGTCTGAGGATATGTTTTGCAGAATGACAGATAAGTTTATTGTATTGTGCGGTGCACTCGCAGAAGGAAGGTTCAAAGTAAACACTCCCCCAACGACATGGTGGCATACAGGCCTTATTTATACACAAAATACTAAGCCCACGCCCCCTATACGAGGTTGTGTGTGCGTCACTATGTAAGCATATGAGATAAACAAAATATGAACATGAACACATTGAGTTAATAGCATTTACTGTGGGATGCATATTAGAAATGAAATGACTCAGCAATAACACTTTATTCAAGCCGTTGACCTTTTCTCTACATACGGGACTTCATGGGCACATCCCTCGGAATGCGAGACAGTGCGTTATCTGTCTCTTATTTTCATAACATTGGCACTTTTGCTCTTCTCTTCAAGGTTTTTCAAGTTAGCTGCGTGTCTTATTATCACTTTAAAATTGGAAGCAAAAATCGCTTTCAAAATGTCCATTCTCATACCCCTTTCATTCAGACAAAACCTAAAATGGATGCTGAAGTAAAATGGTTGCTTAGATCTCAGTGCTGTTATGTCAGACCCCCGCTCCTTACGTCATATTCTCACTTTGTCACTCCCTCCTTTTTTTATTCTTAAAACATAGCTTTTGAGAATTAAGATTGTGATGTTAGTCCAGGGAAGCATTGACAGATTCATATTGTATACTGGGGTGCTCCATCATCTGATAGTGTTTGTATGTATACACTGGAGTGAAAGGGAGAGGGTGTTTCCCTCCTGCTGTCATAGTCTCGTATGGTGCTGTGGCCAATATGTCTTTTGGAGTTGAATAACTGTGATCGGCATTTCTTTCTTCAAGGACTGCTGTTTCTGGCATCTGTAAAGAGTGGCATCAGATTGGGGGAGGGGGTCGCACATTTGTGGATTGTACCTTTGCAACACGTGACACACACACATATATGATGACAAGTAACACCCCCACACACCAAAACATTCAAAAAATTTGCTCCAAGTGATCCAAGCCAAACACCTAACCCCAGAGGGTCCCATTCCATCCCATCCTCTTTTGAATCTCTTCTATTTTATCTAGTTCATGCTGCACATTACCACTCTGATCTTGAATGAAAACACAACATTGTTCTTTGATCAAAGCACATACGCCTCCTTTTGAAGCTAAAACATAGTCTAAAGCAATTCTGTTTTGTAAGGCCATAAGCCTAATCTGAACCTGTTCTTGGTTTAATGTTGCTATGGCTGTAGTCGTGTGATTGAGGACATCATCTAACACATCTGCTAATGTATTGAGCCTGTCATATAGTAAACCAACCCCTACATTTGGGCACAAACTAGTCCACAATTGTTCTCTCCACAAACTAATTTTCAGCCCTGCGGTATTGGGTGTTTCTCTCTTGTTTCTGAAACGGCCCTTTGTGATTGTGAAAGCAGGAACCACTTTCCCTAAATAGCAAGATCCTGTCCAACCACATGGCAAGACTCGATATGCCCACCTTCTACAGACCCAATAGACTCAGCGGGGTAAAGTAGAATCTTTGCAAGCATTCTTTACTATACCAATTAAGACTGTGAGATTAAGGCCACAACCTTCCTGTACATTTTTTACTCCAGGCTGTAAATACATTTTGACACAAGTTTCATTAGTTGGTGGAGTAACCTGACCCATGAATTTAGTGTTGTTCCCCGTGTAATTTATGTAAAATCCCCCTACTGGACTATCATTTACCAGTGGAATTCGGTTCAACAGTTTAGAAAAATTCCCTGTAAACATATTCAAATTGATGTTCCCTTCTCTAAATTCAGCATCAGTGTAAGGTATTCATACCCAAGGAGCTAGGTGTGTATGTGGTATGTATCCGCATACCCAGCAGGATTCATTTAACCCAGACTTAGTGTATATTGTTCTGCAAGTATCAACAAACGTGTTCTCTTTTTCCCGAGGGTTTAAATGTAGGTCTCGCTTATCTCGGAGTGTACCCCTGATCTTTGTGATGTTTGTGGGTGATGTGCTTAGTGTAGTGTTAGCTTGACCCTGGTGATAGGTATCTACGATGTATAAGGACCACAGGAAGATGAGTATTGCTGCCACTGCTCCGCCGAGCAGTCCCACTACAAACTTGTCATCTCTCTGTGGGTTATACCTGCGCAGACCCAATGGTGCATACATCTTAAAATTCTAACTTAAACACACTATAAAGAATTATAATGCTGAGTATCTGAAAAAAATGAAATGTTCTGATAAAACCAGAATGAAATGTTCTGATAAAACCAGGCCTGGTATCTTATTTTTCTCGTTGGTTAACGGTTAGAGTTTTGACTCGGCAAGACGTTAACTTGATGCGGCTGTGCTTTAGATGACTTTGGTCATTAGTGGAACTGGAACGTTTGGTGGAGCTGGAACGAGCTTTACGTGGGTTACGTGGATCCAGGAGGATACCTCTGCCACTTTAATTGCTGTATTGGTGGTGAGGAGTATTTGAAATGGCCCTTTCCATGTGGGATGAAGAGCGTGCTTGCGTAGGAAATGCTTGACCATTACCCAATCACCTTCCTGGAGATGATGCTGCTTTGTGTTTTCCTTGGTAGACTGTACTGCTTGTACCTGGGAGTGAAGAGACTTAAGAAATGTCATTAATCTTACACAATACACGCTGATTAAGTCATCAGTAAGAGCATGATCATGCATCATTAATTCTAATGTGCCGGCACAAACCATTGGCCTACCCATTATTATTTCATGAGGGGTTAATCTAGTCTTGGCCTGAGGAGTGCTTCTGATTGCCATTAGTGCTAAAGGGAGAGCGTCTGGCCATTGCAATTTCGTTTCTGCACAAATTTGACTGATTTTACTCTTTAGGACCCCATTGGTCCTCTCAACTTTGCCAGCGCTCTGCGGATGATAGGGGCAGTGCAGATGATAGATAATACCTAGGACCTTAGCTAGATCCTGAACTATCGCAGCAGTGAAATGTGTACCATGGTCTGAAAAAATATGCTGAGTAATTCCAGATCTAGGAATGAACTCCTGCAGTAGCTTTTTAGCCACTGAGTGCGCGTCAGCATGTTGACATGGATATGCTTCAGTCCAGCCTGAGAACATGCAAACAACAACCAACACATAGTGATAGTGTAGACTACAAGGCATTTCAATGAAGTCAATTTGTAAATTGCGAAATGGGCCCTGGGGGCACGTGATTTTTCCTGGACCAACAGAAACATGTTTTCCAATGTTATGTAATTGGCAGATGTGGCCTGCAGAGCAAAAATCTTTTATCTTGGGGCCGATGTGTGGTGCAAACCAGTCTTTTCTGATGGATAACAACATTCCATCCCCATGTATGTGCGATAAACCATGTGACATGCGAACTATGTATGGCTCTAAAGAGGGAGGTAGAACTGGTTTATCCTCAGGGCCTCCGAACCAAAACTCCCCTTTTTGTTGATAACCCTTGCGTGTCCAGTCTTGGGCAACCTCTGTGGTTAACAGTTTATAGAAGGAAGATAAATCAAGTGGTATGGTAATGGGTGTCTCTGGATCAGTGGGTGTAGTAAGAGCATATCCCTGGACATATGGCCTTAGCGCTGCTTGCTTTGCAGTAGCATCAGCAAAAGCATTACCTTGGGATATCTCATCTTTCCTGTTTGTGTGTTCTGCTACTTTAATAACTGCAAGTGTTTTTGGTAGTAAGAGTGCTTTGAGCAACTTCCTGATGTGTTCAGCGTTATGAATAGGTGAACCTGTTGCTGTGATAAATCCCCTAAGCCTCCAGAGAGCGCCAAAGTCATGTACTACACCAAAAGCATATCTTGAATCAGTATAAATGTTTACATTCTTCTGGTCTCCCATAATGCATGCTTCAGTAACAGCCTTCAACTCTGCAATCTGAGCAGAAAAATGCGGGGGGGGGGAATCACTCTGCAAAACCTCCTTGCTGCTAACTATGGCATAGCCTGAACATCTCTTCCCTGCAGCATTAAAATAAGAAGACCCATCGACAAAGAGGTCTATGTCTGCTTTCTTAATAGGAATTTCAAATAGATTATCCCTAACAGAGGTGATTATGTCTGTCTCAGCCATACAGTCATGTGGGGCCCCCTCCTCTGGCAGAGGAAGAAGTGTCGCTGGATTAAGTGTGATGCATCGGTGGACGGTTATATTTTCAGATCCCTGTAATATAACTTCATATCTGGTAAGTCTGCTGTTTGTTAGCTGTGTGGATCTGCGTAAAAGTAGTGTAGAGACAGCATGGGGAGCATACAGTTCTAGGGTATGGCCCTGAATGATAGATTGTGCTATGTCAACGAGACCTGCAGCAGCTGCTATGGCACGAATGCAAGGGGGAAATGCTTGTGCCACAGTGTCAATCTTAGTGCTGTAGTAGGCCACAGGACGCTGTCGACTGCCATGAGTTTGAGTTAAAACTCCTGAGGCATGTCCTTTGTTTTCGTGGCAATAAAGTGCAAAGGGTAATGCATAATTAGGAAAACCCAGTGATGGAGCTGACATTAAGCACAGTTTTAGTGTACAGAAAGCTAGTTCTGTTTCTTCAGTCCAAGGGACTGGTTCAGCAACCCCTTTGCGTGTTAGTTGCCGTAAGGGCTCTGATATGTGTGAAAAATTAGGGATCCACTGTCTACAGTATCCTGCCATTCCCAGGAAACCCCTTACCTGTTTTTGTGTCTGTGGTCTGGGTGTATTTTGAATTGGTGTGATTCTGTCAAGGTTAATGGACCTTTGGCCTGGTGATACAATCTGGCCTAAATACAGTACTTTAGTTTGACATAATTGCAACTTTTGCCTATTAACTTTATGTCTTTTGGTAGCCAATACTCTTAGTAAATCTACAGAGTCTGTTTTACATGCTTCTAGTGATTGGGAAGCTAACAACAAATCATCCACATACTGGATTAAGACTGAGCCCTCTGGCAGACAAATGTACTGTAAATCCCGCTGCAAAATCTGTGAGCGTTAGCTCGGCGGTTCTGTATACCCCATTGGGATTCTTGACCATGTGAACTGCCTACCCCTGAAACTGAACGCAAACAAATACTGACTGTCTTGGTGTACTGGCACACTGAAGTAGGCTGAAGATAGGTCTATGGTGGTAAAATAACATGCGGTGGGAGGTATGGATGACAAAATGGTTGCCGGATTAGGAACCACTGGAAAAATTGGTTGTACTATTTTATTGATGGCTCTTAAATCTTGTACTAACCTGTATTTGGGAGGATTTGAGTGTGGCTTAACAACTGGCAAAATTGGGGTGTTACACACACTGCTTGTGGGGACAATAACCCCTTCTTTTAGAAGTTCTGCTATGACAGGGGCTATTCCCTCTAATGCACTCCTGCTGAGAGGGTATTGACTGATACGTGGTAACACAGAATTGGGAATTAATTTAATTTGTACTGGTTTGCTGACTTAATAAAACCTGTAGTCTCACCTGGTGACGCCCACACATTGGCATCTAATTGTTCTAATATGTGTTCATGATTTTCTGTGGTTAAGTTATACACACAGGCATCTTCCTCTAGAGGGCAGCAAAGCATCATGATCGGTTCTATATGTCCGGGGATCTCCATAAATACCGAGCCATCGTTTCTACAATCTAAAGAGCACTGCAGCTTACAGAGCAGATCTTTTCCTAACAAATTGACAGGACACGTAGGACTCATGAGAAATTCATGTGTTATTTTGGTATTCCCCACAGTAAGAGAAAGGGGGATGGATAACGGGTGTGTTATCAATTGGTTCCCCACTCTTGTTACCATGACGGGTTTTTTTGTGCTAATCTCAAAATGTTGCAAGGTTTCTCTAGATAGCGTGCAACGAC